>NW_025746102.1:60745-65745 GCF_021184085.1 Oncorhynchus gorbuscha
TAGACGTGTTGGATGTACAGGGTGGCAAGGCCGACCAGCCAGCAGGCACAGTCCCTCGGCCCCTCTGAGCCCCGCTGAGCTCTCTCTTTGTTGTGGACACACAGAGATGTCTTTGTCTGACCCAGTGGGCCCATTCAGGTCTCTGGCTGCCTCCACACACAGAGGGACACTTCACTTTCTTTTCACGTTGTTGTTGGAGGGCTGGAGCTGAGGCTGGGCCTGGGGATGAGGATCGTACGGTCCAGGCTTGGTGCCGTTGCTGCTGCTGCTGCCTCTTGGTTTGTGGCTCTGGCTCAGTACAATCACAGTCAGAATACTGATGATGTGAATGTGGAAGTACATTGACCTACAGGGGGGGAAGAAGATGTGATGAAATGCTACAGAAACAAAAACAACAAAGATGGACAGAATAAGAGAAAAGGTAGAGATGACACACTTGTCCTCCATAAAGATAACTGACGGTTAGAGATGACACACTTGTCCTCCATAAAGATAACTGACGGTTAGAGATGACACACTTGTCCTCCATAAAGATAACTGACGGTTAGAGATGACACACTTGTCCTCCATAAAGATAACTGACGGTTAGAGATGACACACTTGTCCTCCATAAAGATAACTGACGGTTAGAGATGACACACTTGTCCTCCATAAAGATAACTGACGGTTAGAGATGACACACTTGTCCTCCATAAAGACAGCTGACAGAGATGACACACTTGTCCTCCATAAAGATAACTGACGGTTAGAGATGACACACTTGTCCTCCATAAAGATAACTGACGGTAGAGATGACACACTTGTCCTTCATAAAGATAACTGACGGTTAGAGATGACACACTTGTCCTCCATAAAGATAACTGACGGTTAGAGATGACACACCTGTCCTCCATAAAGACAGCTGACGGTAGAGATGACACACTTGTCCATTGTGTCCAGGGCTTATTAATAAGATAGTAGAACAGTAAGCTACTAAATAGTACACATACGACCTAGCCTGGGTACCAGTCTGTTTGTGCTAACATTACACTCCTTGTCATGCCAAGAAGTTGACATGATAGCACATCCAGATCAGGGGCCAGGCTACATACGATCGTCTTCGTTAAAGAGACACATTTGACCAGTAGGGAAAATAACCTAAATGAATGTTGACCTGTAGTACTGCATGGTAGGTTCTACTGCCAGCAGTAGGAAGGGCATGACAGTGTAGCAGATACACAGCTGAGTAGCTGCCCAGGTCACTACGTCATAGACAAGCTTCACAGGACGAGAGGACAGGAAATACTGCCGGACGTTCTTACGGACCTGCGGTGTGGGAGACAGGAGAGAGAACACGGTGATGGTCGGCTCTGGGTGAGGCTGAGATGATGAGACACATGAGGTGAGTGCTGCGTATGTGTGTGTGTGTGTGTGTGTGTGTGTGTGTGTGTGTGTGTGTGTGTGTGTGTGTGTGTGTGTGTGTGTGTGTGTGTGTGTGTGTGTGTGTGTGTGTGTGTGTGTGTGTGTGTGTGTGTGTGTGTGTGTGTGTGTGTGTAAGTGAGAGAGTGAGTGAGGAGGAAGGTGTGTGTAAGTGAGAGAGTGAGTGAGGAAGACAGCGAGAGAAAGACTCACAGCTCTGCCAGTGTGATGGGTATAGCAGTAATAATGGTACTCACATCACTGCCAGTGTGATGGGTATAGCAGTAATAATGGTACTCACATCACTGCCAGTGTGATGGGTATAGCAGTAATAATGGTACTCACATCACTGCCAGTGTGATGGGTATAGCAGTAATAATGGTACTCACAGCGCTAGCTGCCAGTGTGATGGGTATAGCAGTAATAATGGTACTCACAGCTCTAGCTGTAAGTGTGATGGGTATAGCAGTAATAATGGTACTCACATCACTGCCAGTGTGATGGGTATAGCAGTAATAATGGTACTCACATCACTGCCTGTGTGATGGGTATAGCAGTAATAATGGTACTCACAGCTCTAGCTGTAAGTGTGATGGGTATAGCAGTAATAATGGTACTCACAGCTCTAGCTGCCAGTGTGATGGGTATAGCAGTAATAAAGGTGAAGTAGTATCCGGGGTAAACTCCATGCCATAGAGCTGACAGGATGAAGGTCAGAGCTGTGGGGTAACGGGGAGCGCGGTCGTAACACACACTGAGGAGAGAGGAGACAGGATGAAGGTCAGAGCTGTGGGGTAACGGGGAGCACGGTCGTAACACACACTGAAGAGAGAGGAGACAGGATGAAGGTCGGGGCTGTGGGGTAACGGGGAGCACGGTCGTAACACACACTGAAGAGAGAGGAGACAGGGTGAAGGTCGGAGCTGTGGGGTAACGGGGAGCACGGTCGTAACACACACTGAAGAGAGAGGAGACAGGGTGAAGGTCGGGGCTGTGGGGTAACGGGGAGCACGGTCGTAACACACACTGAAGAGAGAGGAGACAGGATGAAGGTCGGAGCTGTGGGGTAACGGGGAGCGCGGTCGTAACACACACTGAAGAGAGAGGAGACAGGGTGAAGGTCGGAGCTGTGGGGTAACGGGGAGCACGGTCGTAACACACACTGAGGAGAGAGGAGACAGGGTGAAGGTCGGGGCTGTGGGGTAACGGGGAGCGCGGTCGTAACACACACTGAGGAGAGAGGAGACAGGGTGAAGGTCGGAGCTGTGGGGTAACGGGGAGCGCGGTCGTAACACACACTGAAGAGAGAGGAGACAGGGTGAAGGTCGGGGCTGTGGGGTAACGGGGAGCACGGTCGTAACACACACTGAAGAGAGAGGAGACAGGGTGAAGGTCGGAGCTGTGGGGTAACGGGGAGCACGGGTAACACACACTGAAGAGAGAGGAGACAGGGTGAAGGTCGGAGCTAACGGGGAGCACGGTTACAGAATAAAACAAACACTGAAGAGAGAGGAGACAGGGTGAAGGTCGGAGCTGTGGGGTAACGGGGAGCACGGTCGTAACACACACTGAGAGATATCTAGGTTAGAAACAGACCTGGGTCAGGTAGATATATTGTGGGGAATATCTTGGAGAATTCTTGGTACAGACTGAAGAATAAGACATTGAAGGTGAATGTGGGGAAAATCTTTGTAATACTGAAGAGATGAGGAGACATATCTGTGGTAGAATATCTTGGTAGAATATCTTGAAATATCTGAATATCTAGAGAATATCTAGGTAGAATATCTTGGTAGAATATCTGGGGTAGGGAGCTTGTAGAATATCTTGGTAGAATATCTTGGGAATAACTTGGTAGAATATCTTGGTAGAATATCTTGGTAGAATATCACTGAAGAGAGAGGAGACAGGGTGAAGGTAGTCTTGGTAGAATATCTTGGGGAAGGGGTAGATATCTTGGTAGAATATCTGAAGAGAGAGGAGACATCTTGGTGAATATCTTGGGAATATGGGGAATATCTTGGTAGAATATCTTGGTAGAATATCTAGGTAGAATAAGAGAGATCTTGGAGTTATAAAATATCTTGGTAGAATATCTTGTTATGCAGAATATCAGAATAAAATAAACTTCATAGAATATCAGAAAATGGTTTTGTAATAATGTTATGCATATGAGGACATTATCTAGGTAGAATATCTTGGTAGAATATCTTGGTAGAATATCTAGGTAGAATATCTAGGTAGAATATCTTGGTAGAATATCTAGGTAGAATATCTAGGTAGAATATCTTGGTAGAATATCTTGGTAGAATATCTTGGTAGAATATCTTGGTAGAATATCTAGGTAGAATATCTTGGTAGAATATCTTGGTAGAATATCTTGGTAGAATATCTTGGTAGAATATCTTGGTAGAATATCTTGGTAGAATATCTTGGTAGAATATCTTGGTAGAATATTGGTAGAATATCTTGGTAGAATATCTTGGTAGAATATCTAGGTAGAATATTGGTAGAATATCTTGGTAGAATATCTTGGTAGAATATTGGTAGAATATCTTGGTAGAATATCTTGGTAGAATATCTTGGTAGAATATTGGTAGAATATCTTGGTAGAATATCTTGGTAGAATATCTTGGTAGAATATCTTGGTAGAATATCTTGGTAGAATATCTTGGTAGAATATCTTGGTAGAATATCTTGGTAGAATATCTGGTAGAATATCTTGGTAGAATATCTTGGTAGAATATCTTGGTAGAATATTGGTAGAATATCTTGGTAGAATATCTTGGTAGAATATCTAGGTAGAATATCTAGGTAGAATATCTAGGTAGAATATCTTGGTAGAATATCTTGGTAGAATATCTTGGTAGAATATCTTGGTAGAATATCTTGGTAGAATATCTTGGTAGAATATCTTGGTAGAATATCTTGGTAGAATATTGGTAGAATATCTTGGTAGAATATCTTGGTAGAATATCTTGGTAGAATATCTTGGTAGAATATCTTGGTAGAATATCTTGGTAGAATATCTAGGTAGAATATCTAGGTAGAATATCTAGGTAGAATATCTTGGTAGAATATCTTGGTAGAATATCTTGGTAGAATATCTAGGTAGAATATCTAGGTAGAATATCTAGGTAGAATATCTAGGTAGAATATCTAGGTAGAATATCTTGGTAGAATATCTTGGTAGAATATCTAGGTAGAATATCTTGGTAGAATATCTTGGTAGAATATCTAGGTAGAATATCTTGGTAGAATATCTTGGTAGAATATCTAGGTAGAATATCTTGGTAGAATATCTGGTAGAATATCTTGGTAGAATATCTTGGTAGAATATCTTGGTAGAATATCTAGGTAGAATATCTTGGTAGAATATCTTGGTAGAATATCTTGGTAGAATATCTTGGTAGAATATCTAGGTAGAATATCTAGGTAGAATATCTTGGTAGAATATCTCGGTAGAATATCTCAGTAGAATATCTCGGTAGAATATCTCGGTAGAATATCTTGTTAGAATTAATACTTACGTTTTGAGCCAAACACCAGTCTGAATATTCCAGTTATCTATGAACTTCTTGAAGCTAGTTGCTGTCTGCAAA
>NW_025746102.1:70745-75745 GCF_021184085.1 Oncorhynchus gorbuscha
ATGTAGATGGTATGGTAGATGTGTACGGTAGATGTGTAGAGATGTGTAGATGGATGGTAGATGTAGATGTGGACGGTAGATGTGTACGGTAGATGTGTACGGTAGATGTGTACGGAGATGGATGGTAGATGTAGATGTGTATGGTAGATGTGTATGGTAGATGTGTATGGTAGATGTGGATGTGTAGATATGTATGGTAGATGTAGATGTGTATGGTAGATGTGTACGGTAGATGTATGGTAGATGTGGATGTGTAGATGTGTACGGTAGATGTGTATGGTATGGTAGATGTGGATGTGGATGGTAGATGTGTACGGTAGATGTGTATGGTAGATGTGTATGGTAGATGTGTATGGTAGATGTGTATGGTTGATGTGTATGGTAGATATGTGTATGGTAGTGTATGTAGATGTGTACGGTAGATGGTAGATATGTACGGTAGATGTGTACGGTAGATGTGTATGGTAGATGTGTACGGTAGATGGTAGATATGTACGGTAGATGTGGGTGGTAGATGTGTATGGTAGATGTGGATGTGGACGGTAGATGTGGATGGTAGATGTGGACGGTAGATGCGTATGGTAGATGTGTACGGTAGATGTGTATGTGTATGGTAGATGTGTACGGTAGATGTGTACGGTAGATGTGGACGGTAGATTTGGATGGTAGATGTAGATGTGTATGGTAGATGTGTACGGTAGATGTAGATGTGTACGGTAGACGTGGTTAGATGTAGATGTGTACACATAGATGAGTACGAAGATTTGGATGGTAGATGTAGATGTGTATGGTAGATGTGTATGGTAGATGTGGGGCGGTAGATGTGGATGTGTATGGTAGATATGTATGGTAGATGTGCATGTATATGTGTATGGTAGATGTGTACGGTAGATATGTATGGTAGATGTGTACAGTAGATGTGGATGTGGACGGTAGATGTGTACGGTAGATGTGTACAGTAGATGTGGATGTGGACGGTAGATGTGTACGGTAGATGTGTATGGTAGATGGTAGATGTGTACGGTAGATGTGTACGGTAGATGTGTATGGTAGATGTGTATGGTGGATGTGTATGGTAGATGTGTATGGTAGATGTGTATGGTTGATGTGTATGGTTGATGTGTATGTGTATGGTATATGTGTATGGTAGATGTGTATGGTAGATGTGGATGTGGACGGTAGATGGTAGATATGTACGGTAGATGTGTATGGTAGATGTGGATGTGGACGGTAGATGTGTATGGTAGATGGTAGATATGTACGGTAGATGTGGGTGGTAGATGTGTATGGTAGATGTGGATGTGGACGGTAGATGTGTATGGTAGATGTGTACGGTAGATGTGGACGGTAGATGCGTATGGTAGATGTGTACGGTAGATGTGTATGGTAGATGTGTATGGTGGATGTGTATGTGTATGGTAGATGTGTATGTATATGTGTATGTATATGTGTACGGTAGATGTGTACGGTAGATGTGGATGGTAGATGTGTACTGTAGATGTGTACGGTAGATGTGAATGGTAGATGTGTACGGTAGATGTGTACGGTAGATGTGGATGGTAGATGTGTACGGTAGATGTGGGTGGTAGATGTGTACGGTAGATGTGTACTGTAGATGTGTACGGTAGATGTGGATGGTAGATGTGTACTGTAGATGTGTACAGGTAGATGTGTACTGTAGATGTGTACGATAGATGTGTACGGTAGATGTGTACAGTAGGTGTGTATGTAGATGTGTACGGTAGATGTGTATGTAGATGTAGATGTGTATGGTAGATGTGTAGATGTAGATGTAGATGTGTATGTAGATGTGTATGGTAGATGTGTATGATGTAGATGTGTAGTAGATGTGTACGGTAGATGTGTATGGTAGATGTGGATGGTAGATGTGTACTGTAGATGTGTATGTAGATGTGTACGGTAGATGTAGATGTGTACAGTAGATGTGGATGTGTAGAGATGTGGTGGATGGTAGATGTAGATGTGTACAGTAGATGTGTACAGTAGATGTGGATGGTAGATGTAGATGTGTACTGTAGATGTGTACGGTAGATGTGCTGTGGATGTGTATGGTAGATGTGTGTGTACGGTAGATGTGGATGGTAGATGCAGATGTGTAGTAGATGTGGATGGTAGATGTAGATGTGTAGATGTAGATGTGTATGTAGATGTGTATGGTAGATGTGTACTGTAGATGTGTATGGTAGATGTGTATGGTAGATGTGTATGGTAGATGTGTATGTAGATGTGGACGGTAGATGGTAGATGTGTACTGTAGATGTGTACTGTAGATGTGGATGGTAGATGTGTACTGTAGATGTGGACGGTAGATGGTAGATGTGTACTGTAGATGCGGACGGTAGATGTGTACGGTAGATGTGTACGGTAGATGGTAGATGTGTACTGTAGATGTGGACGGTAGATGGTAGATGTGTACTGTAGATGTGTACGGTAGATGTGTACGGTAGATGTGTACGGTAGATGTGTACGGAGATTTGGATGGTAGATGTAGATGTGTATGGTAGATGTGTATGGTAGATGTGGACGGTAGATGTGGATGTGTATGGTAGATGTGTATGGTAGATGTGCATGTATATGTGTATGGTAGATGTGTATGTAGATGTGTATGGTAGATGTGTACGGTAGATGTGTACGGTAGATGTGTATGTGTATGGTAGATGTGGATGTGTACGGTAGATGTGTACGGTAGATGTGTACGGTAGATGTGTACGGTAGATGTGTATGGTAGATGTGTATGGTGTGTATGGTAGATGTGTATGTGTATGGTAGATGTGTATGGTATATGTGTATGTAGATGTGTACGGTAGATGGTAGATGTGTACGGTAGATGTGTATGTAGATGTGTATGGTAGATGTGTACGGTAGATGGTAGATATGTGTATGTAGATGTGGGTGGTAGATGTGTATGGTAGATGTGTGTGGACGGTAGATGTGGATGGTAGATGTGTACGGTAGATGTGTATGGTAGATGTGTACTGGTAGATGTGTATGGTGGATGTGTATGTGTATGGTAGATGTGTATGATTGATGTGTACGGTAGATGTGTACGGTAGATGTGGATGTGGATGGTAGATGTGTATGGTAGATGTGTATGGTGGATGTGTATGTATATGTAGATGTGTATGGTAGATGTGTACGGTAGATGTGGGTGGTAGATGTGGATGTGGACGGTAGATGTGTACGTGTATGGTAGATGTGTACGGTAGATGTGTACGGTAGATGTGTACATGTATGTGTATAGTAGATGTGTATGGTGGATGTGTATGGTAGATGTGTATGGTGGATGTGTATGTGTATGGTAGATGTGTATGTATATGTGTATGGTAGATGTGTATGGTAGATGGTAGATATGTATAGTAGATGTGTACGGTAGATGTGTATGATGTGTACGTAGATGGTAGATGTACGGTAGATGTGGGTGGTAGATGTGTATGATGATGTGTATGGATGGTAGATGTGTATGGTAGATGTGTATGGTAGATGTGTACTGGTAGATGTGTATGGTAGATGTGTATGGTAGATGTGTACGGTAGATGTGTACGGTAGATGTGTACGGTAGATGTGTATGGTAGATGTGATGTGTATGGTAGATGTGTATGGTAGATGTGTATGGTAGATGTGTACGGTAGATGTAGATGTGTACGGTAGATGTGTACGGTAGATGTAGATGTGTATGGTAGATGTGTATGGTAGATGTGTACGGTAGATGTGTGTGTATGTAGATGTGTATGTATATGTGTATGGTAGATGTGTACTAGATATGTATGTGTACGGTAGATGTGTATGGACGGTAGATGTGTACGGTAGATGTGTACAGTAGATGTGTATGGTAGATGTGTATGGTAGATGTGTATGGTAGATGTGTATGGTAGATGTGTATGGTAGATGTGTATGTGTATGGTATATGTGTATGGTAGATGTGTACGGTAGATGTAGATGTGTATAGATGTGTATGGTAGATGTGTACGGTAGATGTGTATGGTAGATGTGTATGTAGATGTGGGTGGTAGATGTGTATGGTAGATGTGGATGTGGACGGTAGATGTGTATGGTAGATGTGTATAGTAGATGTGTGATGTATGGTAGATGTGTACGGTAGATGTGTATGGTAGATGTGTATGGTGGATGTGTATGGTAGATGTGTATGTATATGTGTATGGTAGATGTGTACGGTAGATGTGGATGGTAGATGTGTACTGTAGATGTGTACGGTAGATGTGGATGGTAGATGTGGACGGTAGATGTGGATGGTAGATGTGTACGGTAGATGTGGATGGTAGATGTGTACGGTAGATGTGGATGGTAGATGTGTACTGTAGATGTGTACTGTAGATGTGTACGGTAGATGTGTACTGTAGATGTGTACGGTAGATGTGGATGGTAGATGTGTACGGTAGATGTGGGTGGTAGATGTGTACGGTAGATGTGTACTGTAGATGTGTACGCTAGATGTGGATGGTAGATGTGTACTGTAGATGTGTACGGTAGATGTGTACTGTAGATGTGTACTGTAGATGTGTACGGTAGATGTGTATGGTAGATGTGTACTGTAGATGTAGATGTGTACGGTAGATGTGTGCGGTAGATGTAGATGTGTACTGTAGATGTGTACGGTAGATGTGTACGGTAGATGTAGATGTGTACTGTAGATGTGTATGATGTGTACTGTAGATGTGTGTAGATGTGTATGGTAGATGTGTATGGTAGATGTGTACGGTAGATGTGGATGGTAGATGTTATGGTAGATGTGTATGGTAGATGTGTACTGTAGATGTGTACGGTAGATGTAGATGTGTACAGTAGATGTGGATGTGTATGGTAGATGTGGATGGTAGATGTAGATGTGTACAGTAGATGTGGATGGTAGATGTAGATGTGTACAGTAGATGTGGATGTAGATGTAGATGTGTATGGTAGATGTGTATAGATGTCATGTGTATGTGTATGGTAGATGTGGATGTGTAGGTAGATGTGGATGG
>NW_025746102.1:83245-140745 GCF_021184085.1 Oncorhynchus gorbuscha
TAAAG
Source organism: Oncorhynchus gorbuscha (assembly GCF_021184085.1). Classification (NCBI taxonomy): domain Eukaryota; kingdom Metazoa; phylum Chordata; class Actinopteri; order Salmoniformes; family Salmonidae; genus Oncorhynchus; species Oncorhynchus gorbuscha. The sequence goes on from NW_025746102.1 coordinate 83,251, forward strand.
GACAGTATAACGTAAGGACAGTATAACGTCAGGAGTAAAGGACAGTATAACGTAAAGGACAGTATAACGTAAGGACAGTATAACGTAAGGACAGTATAACGTCAGGAGTAAAGGACAGTATAACGTCAGGAGTAAAGGACAGTATAACGTCAGGAGTAAAGGACAGTATAACGTCAGGAGTAAAGGACAGTATAACGTCAGGACAGTATAACGTCAGGACAGTATAACGTAAGGATTAAAGGACAGTATAACGTCAGGACAGTATAACGTAAGGATTAAAGGACAGTATAACGTCAGGACAGTATAACGTAAGGATTAAAGGACAGTATAACGTCAGGAGTAAAGGACAGTATAACGTCAGGAGTAAAGGACAGTATAACGTCAGGAGTAAAGGACAGTATAACGTCAGGACAGTATAACGTAAGGATTAAAGGACAGTATAACGTAAGGAGTAAAGTAAGAAGCCAGGTTTCAACAGGCGATAAGATATTACTGTGTCGTGAACAAGTGTCAATACCTGGTGAGGCAGTTTTATCCACTGACTGAATGGGAGCTGATAATTAGGAGTATTTTTACTCTGCTGACTGAATGGGAGCTGATAATTAGGAGTATTTTTACTCTGCTGACTGAATGGGAGCTGATAATTAGGAGTATTTTTACTCCGCTGGTCTCGGAAAGAAATGACGAGTCCTCGTTGTCAGAGTCAAGACAGAGTAAAACAATGTATCCAACACTGAGACAAAACCGAGACACTCAATCTGTAGTCTGGAGACGGGTCTGGAGTACTGCCAGTAAACCTGATCTGGAACATCATGGCTACTTACCCAGAGAAGTCTGTTGAGAGGATCCCATAGTTATAGATGAAGACTCTGCTCACCTGACACACTGCGAGGTAGCTGACGGCCGTGATCATAGTATACCTGGAGGAGACATTTAAATCAGATCGAGAACACGGCCGTGTATCATAGTATACCTGGAGGAGACATTTAAATCAGATCGAGAACACGGCCGTGATCATAGTATACCTGGAGGGGACATAGTATACCTGGAGGAGACATTTAAATCAGATCGAGAACACGGCCGTGATCATAGTATACCTGGAGGAGACATTTAAATCAGATCGAGAACACGGCCGTGATCATAGTATACCTGGAGGAGACATTTAAATCAGATCGAGAACACGGCCGTGATCATAGTATACCTGGAGGGGACATTTAAATCAGATCGACAACATGAAGCTACAGAGTAGCATCCTACATCCCTCCATGCTGTATACTTCTGGCCCTTCATTGGACACTGTGTTAACTAACCTCCAGATGAGCTTCAATGCCAAACAATTCTCCTTCCGTGGCCTCCAACTGCTCTTAAATGCTAGTAAATCTTAGTGCATGCTTTTCAACCGATCGCTGCCCGCACCCGCCCACCCAACTAGCATCACTAGTCTGGACGGTTCTGACCTAGAAAATTTGGACAATTACAAATACTTAGGTGTCTGGTTAGACTGTAAACTCTCCTTCCAGCCTCACATTAAGCATCTCCAATCCAAAATTAAATCTAGAGTCGGCTTCCAATTTCGCAACAAAGCCTCCTTCACTCATGCCGCCAAAAATACCCTCATAAAACTGACTATCCTGCCGATCCTTGACTTCGGCGATGTCATTTACAAAATAGCCTTGAACACTCTACTCAGAAAATTGGATGCAGTCTATCGCAGTGCCATCCGTTTTATCACCAAAGCCCCATATACCACCCACCACTGCGGCCTGTATGCTCTCGTAAAGCCCCGCCTTATCTCAGCTCACTGGTCACCATAGCAACACCCATCCGTAGCACGCGCTCCAGCAGGTATATTTCACTGGTCACCCCCAAACCCAACACCTCCTTTGGCCGCCATTTCCTTCCAGTTCTCTTCCCGCAATGACTGGAACGAATTGCAAAAATCACTGAAGCTGGAGACTCATATCTCCCTCACTAACTTTAAGCACCAGCTGTCAGAGCAGCTCACAGATCACTGCACCTGTACACAGGCCATCTGTAAATAGCCCATCCAAATACCTCATCCCCATATTGCTATTCTTTTTTCTTCTTCTTTGCACCCCAGTAGCTCTACTTGCACACTCATCGTCTGCACATCTATCACTCCAGTGTTAAATTTCTAAATTGTAATTACTTCACCACAATGGGCTATTTATTGCCTTACCTCGTTTGCACCCACTGTGTATAGACTTATATAGACATTCTATTGTATGATTGACTGTACGTTTGTTTATTCCATGTGTAACTGTTGTTGTTGTATGTGTCACACACACTGCTTTGCTTTATCTTGGCCAGGTCGCAGTTGTAAATGAGAACTTGTTCTCAACTGGCCTACCTGGTTAAATAAAAGGTGAAATAAAAAAATGAAAAACTCATATTTAATATGTAATTCAGATTGAGAACATGTGGCTACAGAGTAACATCCTACATCCTCCATGCTAAGAATGAGTGGCGCTTTTAATGAATGAAACCTTTTTCATGTGTTAGTCTGGTAGTTCCTCATCTGCATACGGGAGAAAGATCAACTACGAGGTGGAATGGATCGTGTTGATCTGAGCAATCACCTTCAAGTACAACTGGAGATGGACAGTACACACACATGCTGTATGGTGAAACATGGTCTTTCAGCACACAGTAACCCACAACCCAATGACCCATCTTTCTTTAACTGGAGTGGCGATGGGCGATGGCACAGGGAACAATGCCGTCTCTATCTAGACTCCTCCAAGGAATCCCTCATGGAAAACCTCATCAGTGTTACTGTTCTGCTTTCTACCTACATTCATCACATTCCAGGACCTAAACACAGACAGACAGAGAGACAGACAGAGAGACAGAGAGACAGACAAAGAGACAGACAAAGAGACAGAGACAGACAAAGAGACAGACAGAGAGACAGACAAAGAGACAGACAAAGAGACAGACAAAGAGACAGAGACAGACAAAGAGACAGAGACAGACAAAGAGACAGACAAAGAGACAGACAGAGAGACAGAGAGACAGACAAAGAGACAGACAAAGAGACAGAGACAGACAAAGAGACAGACAGAGACAGAGAAAGAGACAGAGACAGACAAAGACAGAGACAGACAAGAGACAGACAAAGAGACAGAGACAGACAAAGACAGAGACAGACAGAGACAGACAAAGAGACAGACAGAGACAGACAGAGACAGAGACAGACAAAGAGACAGAGACAGACAAAGAGACAGACAGAGACAGACAAAGAGACAGACAGAGACAGACAAAGAGACAGACAGACAGAGACAAAGAGACAGACAGACAGAGACAGACAAAGAGACAGACAGAGACAGAGAGACAAAGAGACATAGACAGAGACAGACAGAGACAGACAAAGAGACAGACAGACAAAGAGACAGACAAAGAGACAGACAGAGACAGACAGACACAGACAGAGAGATAGAGACAGTCTGGTCCAGCCAACACTTCCTATCTAGCTTGACTTGTCATCAACATGTTAGCAAAGAAGGACCCATGTGGTTGAGATGTTATTACACGTGTCTGCCTGGGAGACGTGGTGGTGTGTGTTTACCTGTGAATGTTGTGGATGTCAGCTGTGACCAGAATCCTGTAGCAAACCATCACCAAGACGGAGATATGGACTGCATACCTGCAGCGACCAAAACAACACAAAACAAATGAGAGGTTACTGTTAAATACTGGTGATTAGGACTAAACTGGGTCCATCTGTTATAGTGTCCCTCATTCAACAGTGACCCGAACATTGTTTTAACCTGTCTGCCCTAATCTAGGTTACTGTTAAATACTGGTGATTAGGACTAAACTGGGTCCATCTGTTATAGTGTCCCTCATTCAACAAAGTGACCCGAACATTGTTTTAACCTGTATGCCCTAATCTAGGTTACTGTTAAATACTGGTGATTAGGACTAAACTGGGTCCATCTGTTATAGTGTCCCTCATTCAACAGTGACCCGAACATTGTTTTAACCTGTCTGCCCTAATCTAGGTTACTGTTAAATACTGGTGATTAGGACTAAACTGGGTCCATCTGTTATAGTGTCCCTCATTCAACAGTGACCCGAACATTGTTTTAACCTGTATGCCCTAATCTAGGTTACTGTTAAATACTGGTGATTAGGACTAAACTGGGTCCATCTGTTATAGTGTCCCTCATTCAACAGTGACCCGAACATTGTTTTAACCTGTATGCCCTAATCTAGGTTACTGTTAAATACTGGTGATTAGGACTAAACTGGGTCCATCTGTTATAGTGTCCCTCATTCAACAGTGACCCGAACATTGTTTTAACCTGTATGCCCTAATCTAGGTTACTGTTAAATACTGGTGATTAGGACTAAACTGGGTCCATCTGTTATAGTGTCCCTCATTCAACAGTGACCCGAACATTGTTTTAACCTGTATGCCCTAATCTAGGTTACTGTTAAATACTGGTGATTAGGACTAAACTGGGTCCATCTGTTATAGTGTCCCTCATTCAACAAAGTGACCCGACCATTGTTTTAACCTGTCTGCCCTAATCTAGGTTACTGTTAAATACTGGTGATTAGGACTAAACTGGGTCCATCTGTTATAGTGTCCCTCATTCAACAAAGTGACCCGAACATTGTTTTAACCTGTATGCCCTAATCTAACCAGTGCACCAGAGTGATCCTTACCAGCCGAAACAGAATATGACAAAGGAGAGGCCAAAGAGTGTGGCGACAGCATGGCGGACCACGGGGCTGGAGAACTGAGGGCTGAGGTAAAGACGGAACCAGAAGGAGGCACCAAGGGCAAACACCTGACATGCCAAGAAGTTCACCTGCATCGAAGACATGACGCTCCCAGACATGAGATATTGACAAGACATGACGCCCCCAGACATGAGATATTGACAAGACTCTACATGCATTCATAGTGTGTGTTTTTGCCTTAGGACAACAGAATCTTTCTAGTTCTATGAATTCTATTCTAGTTCTAGGAATTTTATTCTAGTTCTATGAATTCTATTCTAGTTCTATGAATTCTATTCTAGTTCTATGAATTCTATTTTAGTTTGGATACAAGCAGAATGTCTCTAAATATACTTATGCAAATGTAATGTGTGTAAATGCCAAGTCAGATGACCAGAATGTTGTCATGTCATTCCAGGGTTATGGCAGGACAATACACTAAATACGCACATTTTACATTCAAATAACTGACTTTAAGCAAATCGATTTTTTTTTCCTTCTCATTTTGGAAAAGTGTAGATTACCTGATCTAATGGGAATCCAAAGAAATCGCTGACTGGAAGCAACCATTTGGAACCGGTAGTTTTAAACGAAGAGGTTGTGAACTCGCCCATTATGCATGGTAAAGGTTTGAAGTCGCTCCTCCGCAAAAAAGAAAAGAAAGAAAGAAAGAAATGTTTTACCAAAGAAAGAAATAAAGCGCTTCTACAATCTCATTGCTGTTCATTGATTGAAATACATCCCGACTCAAGAAAAACTCGACGTCCTCTCTGCGCAGTCGTAGTTAACAACAATATGCTATTGTGACAGTTGGCAAATATGCGAGAATTAGTGCTGACTGCTATTATAGCCAGTAGTCTACCAAGGCGTGGTACAGAGCTGTCCGTTGTATCACGGACTGAGGCAGGAGCAACAGGAACAGTAGGTGGCAGATGGGATGGCCCCCTCCCCTCTAATAACTCTACATTATCCCACCTACTGATCTAGTTTCTAAACGTGACACAGTTGTGTTGAATGTTCTCAAGGAGTAGGTCGCAGGGTTGGGGTGTATTCCAGACAATTCAGGAAGTACATTGAAATTGGAATGTGGTTTACTATCTGAAATGACTGGAATTGAAATAGAATCCCAAAAGCTAGTGGTCCAAGGTTATTATATATATATATATATTTTTATTTTTCTATTCGTTTTTATTGCTATTCGTTTTTTTAAATATTTGACTTTGAATTCAGTTTAATTTAATTTAACTTTCAAATCTGATTTGATCGTTTGTATTTAGTTTAAGTTGTATAATAATTAAAAAAAAAGTTTTATATTAATTAGTTTCAGTTTCAGTGATAGAAATTTTTTGTCTTAGTGGACTGAAATGTTGTATCGTTTTTTGTGACGTCACTTCTTCCAACTTGGGGGGGGGGGGGGGGCAGTAATACACAAGGTGTAGGTCAGGTCATAGGTTAGGTCAGGTTAGCCCTTCTCATTCCACATCCCTTTTGATTAGCTGAGGTGATTTGGTCAAGTGTGAAACACTCTATCTAGAAACAATTGACCATTGATTTGCTATACGGTTTTGGTAACATTGACCACTCAACTTAATTATCATTCAAAAATAGCTTTACAAATACACACTTTACTGTTAGTTGTTTCACCACAGGTTTCCACAGAGGTTTAGGATGGAACACAGCTTCAAACCAGCAGATTGGCTTTGTTCCCTCCGAGTTTCCATTAGTTCAGGGAAGTGCAATGCAGAACACCTCCGTGTGAATATGTTAAAACACTACGTTTTATGTGTATTTGTAATATCATTTTGGGGTGTCCTGGCGTCGTGAGGGAGTTTGTTCCACCACTGGCCCCCCAATGGTGGATCAAACTCCCTCACGACGCCCGGACAGCGGAGTCAATCACCACCTTCCGGAGACACCTGAAACCCCACCTCTTTAAGGAATACCTAGGATAGGATAAGTAATCCTTCTCACCCCCCCCCTTTAAGATTTAGATGCACTATTGTAAAGTGACTGTTCCACTGGATGTCATAAGGTGAATGCACCAATTTGTAAGTCGCTCTGGATAAGAGCGTCTGCTAAATGACTTAAATGTAAATGTAAATGAAAGTAGAATTTCTGCGGTTTCCAAAAACATATTGCATGCGGTTGATAATTAATGGTCAGCCAAAGCGTCGAGACAGTTGTACACTTTGACCCCGCTGTGGTCAATTGTTAAAATTAGAACCCTGTGTGACCTTATGGCATTGGGCTCTCAGGAGATTGACAGAGGTATGTTCTTCATTTGCACTGTCATTTCAAATGTATCAACTATGAACATTGCATTTGACAGCTTCATCAATGGCTGAACTTGTAGGGCCAGATGACGCAGGACGTCATGGTAAATAAGAATGTGTTCTTAACTGACTTACCTAGTTAAATAAAGGTTAAATAAATAATATATATATATATTATTATTATATTATATATTATAAATGGCTTTATGGCATTCTGATTTAGTGAAGGGCACCCCCTGCTGTATAGTGAGGGTAGTGCACTACATTTCAAAATGACTAAAGATAATTGTTTATTTTACACCATCACTGGGGCATGATAATACAGAATCCCCTCATTCTGTAAATACAGAAGTTTCATGTGTTATCAATAATTAGTTTAGATGTAGGGGGGGACAAACATTCCACAGGGTTTAAAGCATTGGATGTGCTGTAAAGCAATAGTTTAGATGTGAGACAGTCCGGGGTTTAAAGCATTGGTTGTGCTGTAAAGCATGAGGGAAATTCCCTTGTCTTTTGTGCACAGCAATAGTCAAGAGACTAGCAAAAAATCATAACATCATTAAGCCTGAGTGCCAGTCTGTGTTATTACGTATTGCAAACTCATTGTCACCCATTGCCATGTTTGTCTTGACAAGGACAGAAATGGGGTCGGGCAAGAACATGATTGTATGCATGTCTGAAAGGCAATGAAAGTAGCAGCAGCACCTGGTAAAACGACTCTAGTAAATGCACCAGCATTTGTGAATGGCAAACTAGCTTTTTGCTGCCATAAACTCACCATGTACTAAGCCCATTTTAAATAAATAAATAAAAATATATAATTCTACAAAATTCTGCATAGTTTATAAAAAGTCAGTTTAGTTTACGTTGTATGAAAAAATTCAACCCGGTTTGATTATTTTTTTCGCAGACATTATGTGGACACGTTGATTGCGTCTGACGTACCCAGCTTCAACTGTCCAATGAACGCGTGCCGCCTAATCTTCTATAATGTCATTGGTCAATAAACTAGGGAACGTACATAAAATAGGTGGAGTTCTGACTTAGTGTAACCAATCGCGTAACATATGCAAATATTGTTTGAAAATTTCCCGGGAAATCTGAGTTTCGCGGGAGGGTTCCTTCGCGCGTAAACGGTATCCCTTCATTCATTGTCAGCTTCCTGGAGCCATTTTTGAGCTGGCAGGGCTGAGACTCGCGCTAGTTTCTAATCCATTGCATCTGCCTAAATGTGCTCTCAATATACTTTTAAACATACAAATATCGGCAAATAAGATCATAATCTACTCTTTCATATCAATATTTTTGAATTTGTCGCGGTGGATTATCTGAAAAGGGGCTTTAAACTAAAGGGACAAAGGGTACCCGAGCCCACAAAGATGAGAAGAGGGATCTCATCAGCCCCGGATAAAGTAATAATAGCAGGGGTTGGAGGCTCTTTAGATAAAAATGCGGTATTGACAGCATTGTCCGACCGGTTAACCCCTCATTTTACAACTGCCACTTATATCCAAATTATAACTCCACCGCCCTGCATTACACAGACTTCAAATGTCTGTTTGTCCGAACCTCCAGCTGGCAGTATATATTCCACTCCAAACGGAGCAACAAACGGAACCGGACAACGACCTACATTAGGACGTCCACCGGTAAACTTGCTAATGTCGTTTTATTGTTGTAATTGCAGTGAAATGAAATGAGCCAGAAACTGCTTCGTACGTTGGTAGCCTAGCGAGCTAACGGTAGCTAGTTGGGTCGCTCTCCCTGATCCCCTTGAGTCACTCGGGAGGTTCACTCAATAGTTGGTTGTTTTTATTTTTACACTAGTCTGATAACAGTTATTGTTATTCAAGCCGTAGTTAGCTACTTGTACAGGTGAAACTATATATAAATCAGTCCATTTAGTTTTGGGTAGCCTGTTGGCTAGCTGATCAGATATGCCAGCCATGTATTATCAACTGCTAAAGGGGTCAGACCCGTATCGTAAAAGGTCAACAGCCAACACCGAAACCATTTCTTATCCGTTTTTTCCAAGTTGAGAGACTGTTTGGGTTTAGTTTAGGGTTCAAGAGCCTTGCACGATGTCCGTGCATGTTTGACACACCAGTCGTGCTTCAGCTTGCTAGGCTAGCTGTACAATAATTACTTGTCAGAAATGAGTGGCTAGGCCCTGTTAGTGTTATGGACTTGGGGAGGGGGGGGAAGGGAATTAGAAAGCGGGTCGACTGGCTCGCTCGGTAGGTAGCCAGCTAACTGCAAACACACAGGCCAAACACTCTTAGTTGAACAACAGAAGGACAATCGTCTTGTCCTTCAGTTTTCCGCGTCATATCGGACATTGTTATAGCTGCTAACTAGCTACATTGTTATAATAGCTCGTATGCTTGCGTGCTTCCTGTGGTTTTTTTTTTTAACCATGAAATTGCGGAAATGTCTTCCATATAGACCTGCTGATATAGATCCAGTTCTGGTCATGCATCAAACAGGCACAGGACAATAGCAGACGTTTTACTGTACTGTCTTTGCCATTACTCTACAGACATGGCTAGTTTGCGTTCAGGATCCCCATTTGCTCACAGAGGAAGATGCATTATATGGGGGGGGGTTGACTGGGACATTGGTTTGGGGTTGTGCAAAGATGGCAGCCATATTTAATATTTCTGAACTGTCCCAGCAGCAAGGACCTCTATTTGTTCCATCTCTAGCTTCATGAAAATGCCTGACGGAGCCATCTGATATTATGAAAATGTTAATTTTCTCAAATAAACCCGATGTTGATGTTCTATATTTTGTCCCTGGTGAATGACTGGCCTCATGGTTTCCCCTCATATTGTAGTTTTGACCTGCTCCACACACTAATGTCCTCATTGCCCCGACGGACTCCATTTGCATTTCTCAACACATGAAACACCCATGGCGAGATGCTCAGCACTCCTGGTTTCATCACTCTTTCTCAGACCTGTAAATAAAGCAGCCCTCATGCCATGTCGTTGGACAAAATGGCCGACATCTCAACTGACACTCCACGAGTCATCTTGGGGTCGTGGTCTTTATGATATTGAGGGCATGTTGGTTGATGTATCTTTTCACAATATAGAACTAATCTTTATGAATGTGATGTGCTTCTCACCTGGATTGCTTTTTAAAGATGAAGGCACAAGGCTGTAAGTTGCTCTTTATAAGTCAGTCTGTTAAATGAGTGGTGTCTTCATATGAACGAGGCACAGCTGTTGTACACTGACAAACACACTTCAGTTTCTTGATGGGACGTGTCGTTCAGTGGCGCTAATGGAGCCGTGTACAAAACAAGCATATTTTAGAAGTGAAGTCAAATGCTTTCTTTTCTATTGCCAATGTTAAAATGTATTATACCATATCAAGGTGTAGAAACTATTCTACAGAGTAGGTTTGAATTTCTAAAGCCTATCACACAGTCGGAACGATACTGAAGAACATCTTTGATCTGTTTTGTGGGAAGTAATCTGAGGTGTTTCCCTTCTGCAGGCCAAGCGGAGGTTGGCGTTGGATGAGTCGGACCACCAGTATCCCATCGAAGGAGCCAGGACCCCCAGGGGAAAGACTGGAGGAGCCTCCGGGCCTGGGCTCAAGAGCCCCAAAAGTAAGACTGGGCCAGAGCAGATGGTTCAAGTGAGGAGTCTGTGTCTGTGTTATAAAGCCCATCATTCCTATAAAGTGGCCCTCCTGGGGCTTGCCTGGTGGCGCAGTGGTCTAGGGCTCTAGCTGTGCCACCAGAGACTCTGGGTTCGAGCCCAGCCTCTGCCGCGACCGGGGGGTCCTTGGGGCGACCAAGCCCTCCCTAACCCAGCATCATCCGGGTTAGGGAGGGCTTGGTCGGTCGGGATAGCGCTGTGTTAAGAAGCAGTGCGGCTTGGTTTGGCATGACTTTCGACCTTCGTCTCTCCCGAGCCCGTACGGGAGTTGTAGCGATGAGACAAGATAGTAACTACTAACAATTGGATACCAAAATAAATTGAGAGCATGACTTTCAACCTTTGTCTCTCCCGAGCCCGTACGGGAGTTGTAGCGATGAGACAAGATAGTAAGCTACGTTGTGCTCAATGGTTAAAATCTGTAATAACTCTTGCCTCCACTAATCGGTTTCTGTTGAGCAGCTAATCGGCAGTCAGGTCTGCTTGATTTGGGTGAAATCCTGCAGGAATGGAATGTACCAGTCCAGGAGGATGGTTGGCCACCCCTGCTAAACGTGATCAATGAGGAAGTTGGGCTCAGTACTGGGTCCATGATGTGTGTGGGTAAAAGCAGGCCCTTCTGAAATCGAACAGTCTGCGCCGCTCGGGCACGTTGTCAACAAGGCCGCATGATGCATCGTTCAGAAACCTACAACATCCATTTTTCATAAAATATATGTTTGAATTTTCAAACAAGTTTTCAGTGGGAAGGCAGGAGAATTCAAACAGGCCGCCCTTTTATTTAAAGAAATAATTTTTGTATGTGAAAACACACACGCCTGGGAAGCAGCTCGGTTCCAAAACTAATGTAATTAACGGTGGCCCGGGGCTTTAATAGAATCCCCTCATTCAGTAAAGATGCTTATTTGCTCACTGCAGTGAGAACAGACTAACTTGTAATGTTACGTCATTTTTAAATTAAACACGCTCTCCCATCCAACTTTAAACATAATACTCAGCTGGATATCTCTCTCTCTCTCTCCCCGTCCGTCTTACTGTAGCTCCGAGGTCACCGGTAGAGAAGACGCGCTACGACACGTCATTGGGCCTGCTGACGAAGAAGTTTGTTGAGCTGCTGGGCCAGTCGTCTGACGGCGTCATCGACCTCAATCAGGCCGCGGAGGTTCTCAAGGTGCAGAAGAGGCGCCTCTATGACATCACCAACGTACTGGAGGGGGTGCACCTGATCAAGAAGAAGTCTAAGAATAACATCCAGTGGATGTAAGTGTCTCACCAGAATGACTTGATTCAGACTAGTTCATCCCCTTGGGGGGAGGAGCCAATCACTAGACATCATCACTGACTTGATTCAGACTAGTTCATCCCCTTAGGGGGAGGGGCCAATCACTAGACATCATCACTGACTTGATTCAGACTAGTTCATCCCCTTAGGGGGAGGGGCCAATCACTAGACATCATCACTGACTTGATTCAGACTAGTTCATCCCCTTAGGGGAGGGGCCAATCACTAGACATCATCACTGACTTGATTCAGACTAGTTCATCCCCTTAGGGGAGGGGCCAATCACTAGACATCATCACTGACTTGATTCAGACTAGTTCATCCCCTTAGGGGGAGGGGCCAATCACTAGACATCATCACTGACTTGATTCAGACTAGTTCATCCCCTTAGGGGGAGGGGCCAATCACTAGACATCATCACTGACTTGATTCAGACTAGTTCATCCCCTTAGGGGGAGGGGCCAATCACTAGACATCATCACTGACTTGATTCAGACTAGTTCATCCCCTTAGGGGGAGGGGCCAATCACTAGACATCATCACTGACTTGATTCAGACTAGTTCATCCCCTTAGGGGGAGGGGCCAATCACTAGACATCATCACTGACTTGATTCAGACTAGTTAATCCCCCTAGGGGGGGAGGGGCCAATCACTAGACATCACTGACTTGATTCAGACTAGTTCATCCCCTTAGGGGGAGGGGCCAATCACTAGACCTCACTGACTTGATTCAGACTAGTTCATCCCCTTAGGGGGAGGGGCCAATCACTAGACCTCATCACTGACTTGATCTAACTGCATGAGGTAATGAAAATAGTTTTCTCTCTCTTTCTCTCTTTCTTTGTTGCTCTTTCTCTCTCTCTGTCTCTGTCTCTCCCAGGGGCTGTAACCTGTCTGAGGATGGGTCTATGTTGACCAGCAGCCAGAGTCTGAGCAGTGAGCTGTGTGACCTGGGTCAGGAGGAGAGGAGACTGGACGAGCTGATCCAGAGCTGTACCCTGGACGTCCAACAGATGACAGAGGCCTCGCACAGCCACAAATATCCTTATCAGACACACTGTTAACCACACTGTTATAATAGGAGAAACAGGAAGAGCCAAGGCTCTCTGCGTAGGATCCTATGAAGCCGTTATATCTAGTGTCACTGAGGTGCTCAAAGCTGGTCAATATGAGAGTTTTTTTTTTTTTCTTCCAAACCCAGCGTTTTTAGTTTTCTTTAACCCTCCTGGTCCACGTTTGCGTATGTGACATACCAAGACATCCGCCAGCTACGTCACCTGAAGGACCAGACGGTCATCGTGGTGAAAGCTCCCTCTGAGACCAAGTTGGAGGTGCCAGACCCACAGGAGGTAATCGGACAAGTCTAGTTAATCAATATGACCTAGAGACAGTCCTGTTTGTGTTCGTCTAGTGTACGTTCTACAACATTGTGTTTTGTGTACAAGGTACATGCAGTTGTGGTGCTTCTCTTTTCAACGTCAACTAACACCTAAAACTAACCGCGTTGGATGACGGCTCGCACTACAATCACCCAATCAGTGTCTGACAACAGAGGTACTGGTCAACAATATCCCAGACACCAGACCAGTCCAGACCAGACCAGACCAGTCCAGACCAGTCCAGACCAGTCCAGACCAGACCAGACCAGACCAGACCAGTCCAGACCAGTCCAGACCAGTCCAGACCAGACCAGTCCAGACCAGTCCATGTACTTGAGGTTGAGGATCACTACCAATTGAATCAATACCTAATCAATGCAGCATGTCTGTCCACTGCAGTGTTTATACAAGGGTTAGTTATGGTTTCCCCCCTTGGAGAACAGCGTCCATTTTAAAACACTTTTTAAGGACCTCTCATTGGAACTAAACTCAGCACAATAAAAGAAACATCCTCTCACTGTGAACTGCGTTTTTATTTGCAGCAAACTTAACATGTGTAAATGTTTGTATGAACATAACAAGATTCAACAACTGAGACATAAACTGAACAAGTTCCACAGACATGTGACTAACAGAAATGGAATAATGTGTCCCTGAACAAAGGGGGGGGGGTTCAAAATCAGAAGTAACAGTCAGTATCTGGTGTGGCCACCAGCTGCATTAAGTACTACAGTGCATCTCCTCCTCATGGACTGCACCAGATTTGCCAGTTCTTGCTGTGAGATGTTACCCCACCCTTCCACCAAGGCACCTGCAAGTTCCCTGACATTTCTGGGGGGGGAATGGCCCTAGCCCTCACCCTCCGATCCAACAGGTCCCAGACGTACTCAATGGGATTGAGATCCGGGCTCTTCACTGGCCATGGCAGAACACTGACAGTCCTGTCTTGCAGGCAATCACGCACAGAATGAGCAGTATGGCTGGTGGCATTGTCATGCTGGAGGGTCATGTCAGGATGAGCCTGCAGGAAGGGTACCACATGAGGGAGGAGGATGTCTTCCCTGTAACGCACAGTGTTGAGATTGCCTGCAATGAAAACAAGCTCAGTCCGATGATGCTGTGACACACCGCCCCAGACCATGACAGACCCTCCACCTCCAAATCGATCCCGCTCCAGAGTACAGGCCTCGGTGTAACACTCATTCCTTCGATGATAAACGCGAATCTGACCATCTCCCCTGGTGAGACAAAACCGCGACTCGTCAGTGAAGAGTACTTTTTACCAGTTCTGTCTGGTCCAGCGACGGTGGGTTTGTGCCCATAGGTGACGTTGTTGCTGGTGATGTCTGGTGAGGACCTGCCTTACAACAGGACTACAAGCGCTCAGTCCAGCCTCTCTCAGCCTATTGCAGACAGTCTGAGCACTGATGGAGGGATTGTGCGTTCCTGGTGTAACTCGGGCTGTTGTTGTTGCCATCCTGTACCTGTCCCGCAGGTGTGATGTTCGGATGTACCGATCCTGTGCAGGTCTTGTTACATGTGTTCTACCACTGTGAGGACGATCAGCTGTCCGTCCTGTCTCCCTGTAGCGCTGTCTTAGGCGTCTCACAGTATGGACATCGCAATTTATTTCCCTGGCCACATCTGCAGTCCTAATGCGTCCTTGCAGCATGCCTAAGGCACGTTCACGCAGACGAGCAGGGACCCTGGGCATCTTTCTTTTGGTGTTTTTCAGAGTCCGTAGAAAGGCCTCTTTAGTGTCCTAAGTTTTCATAACTGACCATAATTGCCTACCGTCCGTAAGCTGTTAGTGTCTAAACGACCGTTCCACAGGTGCATGTTCAATAATTGTTTATGGTTCATTGAACAAGCATGGGGAAACAGTGTTTAAACCCTTTACAATGAAGATCTGTGTAGTTATTTGGATTTTTATGAATTATCTTTGAAAGAAAGGGTCCTGAATAGGATGTTTTTTTGTGTAGAATTGTGTAGAATTGACTAATACTGTAGTTAGGCAGTTATCATGTACTAGTCAGTCACGTCCTAGGGACCACCCAGCTAACACGATTAGGATGAGAGGACGTTTTTGTAATGTTACCTGTCCATGTACTAGTCAGTGACGTCCTAGGGACCACCCAGCTAACAAGATTAGGATGAGAGAACGTTTTTGTAATGTTACCTGTCCATGTACTAGTCAGTGACGTCCTAGGGACTACCCAGCTAACAAGATTAGGATGAGAGAACGTTTTTGTAATGTTACCTGTCCATGTACTAGTCAGTGACGTCCTAGAGACCACCCAGCTAACTAGATTAGGATGAGAGGACGTTTTTGTAATGTTACCTGTCCATGTACTAGTCAGTGACGTCCTAGAGACCACCCAGCTAACAAGATTAGGATGAGAGGACGTTTTTGTAATGTTACCTGTCCATGTACTAGTCAGTGACGTCAAACATAACGTACCCTGAACGTAGTTACATGTTCTCCAGACTTATCATTATTAATGTTCTAGACGTGTTTTCATGGTGTCCAGTTCTCTGTGGGTTAGGAGAATATTCCTCCAACATCCCACCAAACATACACAGAACATGGTTGCCATGAATGGTCCTTGGAAACGGCCCTTTGCACGTCGCTGCAACATTCCTATGAAAACGTTAGGTAATGACCTAATACACTCTTTAAGGGAATGTTCTCTAAAGTTGCGGGAACGTTTTGTTGTTAGCTGGGCAGTTTTGGATCTGTGTCACTTGAGGTTGAGACAAACCTGTTCTATAACTAATCAGTGGGTCATGTTGTTGTTTGTTTACCAGGGCCTGTCGGTCCTCCTCACCAGCACCAAGGGGCCTATTGAGGTGTTCCTCTGTCCGGAGGAGAACATCGGTAGTCCTGTGAAGAACGGCGGCCCGGATGTCCAAGGAAACTCCTCACCTTTCCTCAAAGTGTCAGCAGGTACCTTTCCCGTCGGCAGGGTAGCCTAGTGGTTAGAGTGTAGGGGCGGCAGGGTAGCCTAGTGGTTAGAGTGTAGGGGCGGCAGGGTAGCCTAGTGGTTAGAGTGTAGGGGCGGCAGGGTAGCCTAGTGGTTAGAGTGGAGGGGCGGCAGGGTAGCCTAGTGGTTAGAGTTGAGGGACGGCAGGGTAGCCTAGTGGTTAGAGTGGAGGGGCGGCAGGGTTGCCTAGTGGTTAGAGTGGAGGGGCGGCAGGGTTGCCTAGTGGTTAGAGTGGAGGGGCGGCAGGGTAGCCTAGTGGTTAGAGCGTTGGACTAGTGACCGGAAGGTTTCAAGTTTAAACCCCCCAGCTGACAAGGTACAATTCTGTCATTCTGCCCCTGAACAAGGCAGTTAACCCACAGTTCCCCGGTAGGCCGTCATTGAAAATAAGAATTTGTTCTTAACTGACTTGCCTGGTTAAATAAAGGTAAATCAAATGGATCTGAAGGGGTTCATTTGTTTTGTTGTTTTAGGCCTGATCAAATTTCCTTTGCGTCTTGATCAATCAACATTTAGTGTTTTTTAGCTGTAATATCTCTCACATCCTGTTTCCTTTCCCCCACAGAGAGCTCAACAGGCCGCGGCAGTAACGACTACATCCCTCCAGATCCCTCTGCGGTGATGGTGACCAACCTGTCCCCCATCACCTCCCCTTTCACCAGCCTCCTGCTGCAAACGGAGGACCAGATCCCCTCCTCCCTGTCTGGGCTCCTGGAGGGCCACGGGGCCGGGCCCTTCGTCAACCTGCCCCCCCCCCTCCTCAACGAGGACTACATGCTGAGCTTAGAGGACGACGAGGGGATCAGCGATCTGTTCGACACCTGTGACTTTGACAAGCTTCCTCTGGAAGAACTCATGTGTCCCTCGATGTAAGAGGGGGGGTGTGGAAGACGGGATGTGCCCCCCCCCCCATTACTGAATAGAGGGAGGGGTGGAAGACTGGATGTGTCCCCCCTCCCCCATTACTGAATAGAGGGAGGGGTGGAAGACGGGATCTGTCCCCCCCTCCCCCATTACTGAATAGAGGGAGACATAGGGGACACTTGTCTCTGCTGTGTTCACGTGTACCAGGAGAGACGGGGAAATGTCTGCTGTGTTCATATGTAACTGTCATGGAGGAGCAGAGAGAGATCCGTCTGTAGAGAGACTGCACCATGGGGGGAGCTCCTTGGCACTCCTTTCCCTCTGTTTAAAGAGGATTAGGTACACAGGGCATGCTGGGTAAAATATCTCTCTCTGCCCCTGTGCCTGCCTGTTTGTCGAGGCAGTACACTGGGCCAGGTGGGTGAAAGACCCCCCCCCCCCCCACCCACCGTCTTTCTCTCCTTGTACCTGCCTGTTTGTCGAGGCACTGTAGACTGCCTTAAAACTGGGTCGTGTTCAGTAGGAACAAAACGTATAAACTCATTGAAACTGAAACAGGGGATGTTTTCAATTTCAGTTGCGGAAAGGTTTCGCCTCGCTTGTGGCCTCATGAAAACGACCCTGAC
Organism: Oncorhynchus gorbuscha; assembly: GCF_021184085.1. Classification (NCBI taxonomy): domain Eukaryota; kingdom Metazoa; phylum Chordata; class Actinopteri; order Salmoniformes; family Salmonidae; genus Oncorhynchus; species Oncorhynchus gorbuscha. The sequence continues at coordinate 101,083 of NW_025746102.1, forward strand.
CAACTCTTCTCTCACTTCTCAGACCTTCTTTGTTTACTGAGAGCTGCCTTTTATCCAAACGGGCGCTGGTGTAAACGCCTCCGTAACGATCTGTGTGTTTTTTAGACAGCTGCTCGTGTGTTCCTTCTGGATGCTTCTCTGCCGTGTCAGGTGACCAGCTTGACCCTATGGCTGATCTACGTTTGTGCTGATGAGTTCTATGCTTTTGTCTTCGTACGTAGAATATGGCAGTGAAAGTGTGATGATAGTGATTTTGGCACAAAAAAACATTGAGTTTTGTCTTTGAAACTTTTAGGAACCAGGGCCTCTACTCTAATACTTTCAGAGCAACACTCATTGTGGAGATACTGTATCATAAAGTACAAGTTGACCCCTTAGTTTCTATTGGGGACTTGTCAAGATATTATCTCCTACTTATAACTGTCATATTAACTGTCTAATGACTGACGAGGGATATTTCGCTTTTTTTTTTTATTGTTGGCAAATAATGGGTTTACAAGCGTCACCCAAATTTAAATTCAACAAGTCAGGGTTTAATCAGAAACCCAAGTTGGTCTGTTCCGGTCTGTGTCGATCTGAATGGATATTTCTGATCTGAATGGATATTTCTGATCTGAATGGATATTTCTGATCTGAATGGATATTTCTGATCTGAATGGATATTTCCAAGAACAACCACAGTTAAAAAGCAACCGTTATGTTTATCGCTCTGAAGGAATTCCTCAAATGATCTTGGAAAGAGAGTCTTGGGCCCTGTGCTGATGAGGCTTGGGCGCTATACCTTCTACTGGGGATTTAGAAATATCGATATCATGATTTTCAATAGTTTTTTTTGGGGGGGGGGGGGGGTTGTGTGCTGTATATCTGAAGGTTAATTATAATGGAATCTAAGATGTGTGAAATTATATCCAGCTCAGGGCTCCAGCGTTTGGTTTGCTAACGTGCTAGCTAAGTAGCGAGATGTCTTGTTTACAGCAGAGATATTCAACCCCTTCTTGGATTTAAGATCCCTGTTGCCTAAAGTTGTTTTGTGCCTCAAAACATTGCACCCAACTATCAGTAATACCGTATACCCTTTACAGATGTACACTTTAGTCAGCGAGCAATGCTGTTGTAGATGGACCTTGCGCTTGCTTACGGTGCTCATCTGAATATTTGAACACAGCCATCACCCCCCCCCCCCCATTTTAAAATCACAAGCTCATGAATGGAAACATTTTCTTTTTCCAAAAACAAAGCGGGTGTGGGACTTCTCCCTCTACTTAAAGGGAAATGTGTTTTTTGACTGACATCAGCATTTCTTTTTGTGTGGAGAATAAAAGGAATGAACTGGGCTAATTGGGGAGGGGGGGGGGGGGGGCTAGATATTATTGTTGTTGATGTCACAGTGAAGTAGAGACAGGATAGTCTTAAGTTAGCCCTAGATGATCATTGAATGATATGATATGCCTGTTGCCTTGCTGACTGGATGTTGGTATAAGCTGGGGGTTGGTGCCCTGAAGTCTAGAAACCATCTTCTTTAAATCAAGGTATGATTCTGATCACTCGCTAGGTACTGTAGACGACCTCTGGCTCTAGATGTTGTTTTATTACTATAGTAATGCTTGTTTATTTTTGGGGTGTTTGATGTTAGTCAGATAGGTGGCCATTTTAGCAGAGGTTCTGAGATCTAGAGCTGTAGTCATGGTGACAGACTGTTTGGCTTACCTCTTACCTGTATCTGAGTTCCGAGGTCTAGGATGGTTTGGTGGTGACGTGATGGTCAGGCACGTGGATGTGTTATGTTGATAGAATGGTGCATATATTAATTAATATTCTGATATAATGGCTTGGTTTCCATTCGTGTGTTTGTGTTTTAGCCAGTTAATTTGTGTGTGTGTGTTGTGTGTAAATGGTTTTTGCGTAGTGAGTTGCGTTCCTTGGTGACTGTAATGAAACGGAACTCTTCAAATTCTGAGTTCATCTAACCAGGGTTGGGATTCACTTACATTGGTGTTTCTCATTGAGGAGAATGGAGGGATTTACTGAACTGAATATTAACGTAGTATTGTTGCCATCGTTGAATTATCCCATTTTTCCATACCTTTTGGGATTACAATTTTGTCAGTGTTCGCGTCTCTAATATGCTTTTGTTATAAAGGTACTGGAAAATGTAGAAAAACTCCCCCCAAGTGCACAGAACATTTTTTTCAATATTTTCCTCTCTTGCTCTTTAATTTCATATTTATATCAATGTGAATATGTATTTATAAACTCAACTTGAATTTTTTTTCTTTCTTATACTAATTAGATTTTCATTCTATATAAGAATTTATATAAAAAGGAATTCCCTACAATTTTTATAGCCTGGTTGAACCAGATTGAAAGCTGCGTTGCATTCACCACGTAGCATTCAGTCGGGTTTAACCAGGCTAACCATTTTTATCATGTTGACCTGGAATCTGGTCACAAATTCCTCTCCGATGTTCAACCATTTGAAGTGATTTAGGGAAGCCTGTCTTTCCCAATGTGTGTGGATGATGCTTATTATAACACAAATAGGATGGGTCCCAAATGGCACCCTATTTCTTATGTAAGTGGCACTTTAGACCAGAGCCCTATGAGCCCTAGTACACTAGATAGGGAATAGCATGCCATTTGAGACGTAACCATGGAGATTACACACTGCTTATTCAAAGTTGATTTATTTTTTTCATTTTTTATTTTTTATGAATGCATGAAAGAGTATGTTGTGAATATTTTTGAAAATACAGATTTAATTTTCAGTTTTATTGTAACATGGCTTTTTAAAACATGTATGTTCGATTTGAAAGCTTTGATATAAATTGTGTATATATATAAATATATATATATAATGCATCTGAACAGGACCATCTGTTGGGTTGGTGCCATTGAGGATGTGTTTTGTATTCTGGATGTTTGAAATTCACCAAAACTTGAATAAAAGCAATATAAATATGGCAATTGAAACTTCACTATGGAAATTCTAGGACTATATTTCTGGGTGGGCAGACATTTTCTCTGTTTCTGAGCTAATATCCTGCAATTTCGTCATTGTAAATAAGAATTTGTTCTTCACTGACTTGCTAGTAAAAAAAAAGAAGTTTTGGCTAGACTCTAGCATCATTTGGGTGGGCAACATGATATTTTGGGTGGGAAAATCCCCACTCTGCTCGCCCTCCAAATGAGTGCAGAAAATAAACCGCGAATAGGGTCATTTCAGGTAACTCACAACGGACTTCGCTTGTCACGAGGCAAGAAGTTTGTCCCTCACTCCCTTCCATTGTTCCACGTGGTCATCAAAATGCGCCCAGCAAGTACGCCAGACAGAGAGAAAGAGGCAAAGCGAGAGGCTTTACTCCACCCAGAATCGTCACACGAAAAATAAGCTCACGAAGTGAGGAGTTTTTGTATGGGGGTCCGTGAATGTACAATTTGGTCTACAAAACATGTAATTGCTCATTGGCTACGTGAGGCTTATTTGATCGAATATACGTTTTGTAATGGGTAGGTTGTTACTAACACACTGGTTTGTAAGTGGACGCACGTGGCAATTCCGCAACTTAGACACAACCCAAATAGTAGTTTTTTTCTGTCTTCAAGATAGATGGATAAAAACCTATTTTAACATGGACATTGCCATTGAGAGCTTCCACTGTTTTAAAGTAGATTTCTGGGTGCAATCGGCCAATTGAGAAAATGTACTACTTTAAAATGGAGACAGCCCCAATTCGCACAGATACAAAGATGAGTTCTCTATCTGTCTCTGTGGCCCGGGTATCTGCCCCCTGATTGGCTAGAATGGTCCCACCTGATCTATCCTCTTCCTGCCTGCCTTCCATCTTTACGGACATGTATTTCCATTGTTAGAGCGGCGAATAGACTCTCTTGTCAATATAATAGACAATCTTTGTGTCAGAGCTGATCATAACAACCTTCCAGCTAGCAGCTTTGAGTTTTGTCTTCCATTCGAGAGTGAACATTTATTAGTGCCGTGTTAACGACTGAAGTAATAACCGGACATAAACACAGGTGAGGAAGTGTAAGACGAAGTTGAACGCACGTGCCATTCCAAAACAGAAACACGTGGGTCGTTTTGCTGTGTTTACTGTTCGCAAATGTTAGCTGGAAGAAATGCACGTTTTAAAGAGACAATATAGGTATAAAACGGGCTCTGTGCTGTATACATTGTGTTCTTGTTATGCATAAATGTTATTGAATATAAAAGCTAACATTGGCTAACTGTTAGCTAGACCAGGCTGCTGGCATACTCTTTTGACACCACCTTTTGTAACTCATACTATTATCTGAACAATGAATATTAAAGTTGTCAAACAGCCAGTAAAGATCTAACTATACATGTCTCTGCTGAGACTGATCTTGGGGTAAGTAGCCTAGCTAGTTTTCTAATGAAGTTAGCTGGACTCAGGCGGGCGGAGGAGGGGGTTGTTCGCGCCAAAGAACAGCGTGTTGCTCGTTCATCTGTGGATCGACACGGGACATATCTAACTGAGACATACGGTATTATCATTGACTACACTACTCTGAGAGGTCCACAATGTGGCTTTGAACTCCTCTGTATTTTGTATGGTCAAGTTAATGTATCATTGTGGACTGACACATTTCTAAATACATTTAGTCTAACTCGTGTGTGTGTGTGTGTTTTTTCTACCAGATCATCATTATGCCTTCTGCATGTGACTCCCTGATCGATGACATTGAGGACATGGTGTCAGCTGACGACCCGACTCCACAGGAGAGGCAGTATGCCAGGAAGAGCATCGTCCCCAGAGCCAGGAAGAGAAACACCCAGCAGACGACAGAGGTGCTGCAAGCAGACAGGTGGTTAAATCAATGCACTGGGGCCAATGCACACTTGTTTGATTAAAGAGGGAACCTTGCCTGAGAGCTGAAGACTTGAGTTGTCTTCCTGAACTAATGTCTCGGGGCTTTAGTTCAGGGGGCTATGTCAGTATTGTGACGTGCAGGAAACCCGGGGTTCAGTCCCAGTCATTTTTAAAGCAAGATGAACTTGGGAGGATGGCTCCTTCACACCTCTGTGCTGCTACTACCTTTTCTCTATTTTTATGGCTCTTTCTCAATAGTCTTTACCTCCATTCCTCACACCCTCTGTCCTCCTCAACACTTTCCTCCCCTCTAACCACCTCCAATCAGAAGGAGGTGTGAACAGAGGACCTAAAGAAACAAAGAGAATTTTGAGATTCAACTCGTGCATCAGCGAGAGGACCATGCCGCATTGAAGATGGCTCTACTGCTGCCACTAGCCAGGGACCAAATCACTACTTCTCAGGCCACTTCCATTTAACTGTAGAGGAACACTGTCACTAGCCAGGGACCAAATCACTACTTCTCAGGCCACTTCCATTTAACTGTAGAGGAACACTGCCACTTAGGGGTCATTATGGAAGCGGTCGAGCTTCATCGAGCCCCAATTACTTACTTTCATTATCAGCTTTGAAGACTACGACTCTTCCTCTCCTCTTCCACTGCTTGTGTTTCTTGCTTATCTACATATTCTTGTGAAATATAGCAACACATTTAAACAGGGTGCTAAAAGCCAACAGTCCCTTCCCATAGTATAAACGGGGCCCAGCAGTCATTGTATGTAGTTGATACTTCCTCTTCTCTGTAGCGTCCGAGTCCCTTCCCATAGTATAAACGGGGCCCAGCAGTCATTGTATGTAGTTGTAGTTGATACTTCCTCTTCTCTGTAGCGTGATCCCAGGCATGCAGAAGATCTGGATGAGGACGTGGGGCTGCTCCCACAACAACTCAGACGGGGAATACATGGCTGGACAGCTGGCAGCAAGTGGATACAAGATGACAGGTAGGAACCAGTGTGTGCTGTTCAAATAGTTGACCTCCAAACAACAACAACAAGTATAATGTGACCGGTGTGATGGTTGCCTTGGTTACGAGGTGATGGGGAGCAGGGGGTTATGGGCTGGTAGGGTTAGGTCCTGTGGGGGTAGGGTTAGGTGTTGGGGGTCCTGTGGGGGTAGGTTTAGGTGTTGGGGTCCTGGGGTGGTAGGGTTAGGGGATGGAAGGGTTAGGGGATGGAAGGGTTAAGGGATGAGGGTCATGGGGTGGAAGGGTTAAGGGATGAGGGTCATGGGGTGGAAGGGTTAAGGGATGAGGGTCATGGGGTGGAAGGGTTAAGGGATGAGGGTCATGGGGTGGAAGGGTTAGGGGATGAGGGTCATGGGGTGGAAGGGTTAGGGGATGAGGGTCATGGGGTGGAAGGGTTAGGGGATGAGGGTCATGGGGTGGAAGGGTTAGGGGATGAGGGTCATGGGGTGGAAGGGTTAGGGGATGGGGGTCATGGGGTGGAAGGGTTGGGGGTCATGGGGTGGAAGGGTTAAGGGATGAGGGTCATGGGGTGGAAGGGTTAAGGGATGAGGGTCATGGGGTGGAAGGGTTAGGGGATGAGGGTCATGGGGTGGAAGGGTTAGGGGATGGGGGTCATGGGGTAGAAGGGTTAGGGGATGGAAGGGTTAAGGGATGAGGGTCATGGGGGTGGGGGTCATGGGGTAGAAGGGTTAGGGGATGGGGGTCATGGGGTAGAAGGGTTAGGGGATGGAAGGGTTAAGGGATGAGGGTCATGGGGTGGTAGGGTTAAGGGATGAGGGTCATGGGGTGGTAGGGTTAAGGGATGAGGGTCATGGGGTGGAAGGGTTAAGGGATGAGGGTCATGGGGTGGTTGGGTGTTGTTGATGACAGGTAGGTCAACAGGTCGACGGCAAGCTGTGAGATTGGTGTGAATGTGTCTGGTGGTCTAGTGGTCGTCTACTGTGAACTACACATCCTCCATCCTGGTCCTTACTGTCTGTCTAGTGGTAGTCTACTGTGAACTACACATCCTCCATCCTGGTCCTTACTGTCTGTCTAGTGGTAGTCTACTGTGAACTACACATCCTCCATCCTGGTCCTTACTGTCTGTCTAGTGGTAGTCTACTGTGAACTACACATCCTCCATCCTGGTCCTTACTGTCTGTTGGCCTCACGGTGTATCCCTCTTTGTCCCTACTGTCCTAATTGGGTTTGGGGGTTTGTGCTGAAGGAGTCTATTTTGGTTTGTCTCAAATGGACCAAGGTCTACACAACTAACCACAAGGTGGCAGTCTGGCTCCATGATAAAGTCCATAACCATTTGTTCGTTGTTCTGAAGGGTATGGCGACATGTTACTGCAGTTTACATAGTAAAGAGCTGATTGGCTGTTTGGCTTTAGTCTGGTTGTGTTCTGTAGGGTATGGGGACATGTTACTGCAGACATAGTAAAGAGCTGATTGGCTGTTTGGCTTTAGTCTGGTTGTGTTCTGAAGGGTATGGGGACATGTTACTGCAGACATAGTAAAGAGCTGATTGGCTGTTTGGCTTTAGTCTGGTTGTGTTCTGTAGGGTATGGAACATGTTACTGCAGACATAGTAAAGAGCTGATTGGCTGTTTGGCTTTAGTCTGGTTGTGTTCTGTAGGGTATGGAACATGTTACTGCAGACATAGTAAAGAGCTGATTGGCTGTTTGGCTTTAGTCTGGTTGTGTTCTGTAGGGTATGGGGACATGTTACTGCAGACATAGTAAAGAGCTGATTGGCTGTTTGGCTTTAGTCTGGTTGTGTTCTGAAGGGTATGGGGACATGTTACTGCAGACATAGTAAAGCGCTGATTGGCTGTTTGGCTTTAGTCTGGTTGTGTTCTGAAGGGTATGGGGACATGTTACTGCAGACATAGTAAAGAGCTGATTGGCTGTTTGGCTTTAGTCTGGTTTGTAGTAGGCTGTAGTTCAATACTTAGCTCGTGCGTTTGTAGTTCTTTGAAAAGCACTTAAACAGGCTGGGGGGGGTCTGTGTGGAGCAGCTAGACTGTGGGGGGGGTCTGTGTGGAGCAGCTAGACAGTGGGGGGGGTCTGTGTGGAGCAGTAGGGGGTCTGTGTGTGCTAGTAGGGGGTCTGTGTGGAGCAGCTAGACTGGGGGGGGGGGGGGTCTGTGTGGAGCAGCTAGACTGGGGGGGGTCCTGTGTGGAGCAGCTAGACTGTGGGGGGTTCTGTGTGGAGCAGCTAGACTGTGGGGGGCAGCTATCTGTGTGGAGCAGCTAGACAGTGGGGGGTCTGTGTGGAGCAGCTAGACAGTGGGGGGGTCTGTGTGTGTGGGGTAGGGGGGGTCTGTGTGTGTGGGGTGTGTTTGTGTGGGGGGTAGGGGGTCTGTGTGGGGGGGTAGGGGGGGGTCTGTGTGGGGGGAGTAGGGGGTCTGTGTGTGGGGGGGTAGGGGGGGGGGGTCTGTGTGTGGGGGGGGTCTGTGTGGAGCAGCTAGGGGGGGGGTCTGTGTGGGGGGGGTCTGTGTGTGGGGGGGGTAGGGGGGGGGTCTGTGTGTGGGGGGGTCTGTGTAGGGGGTCTGTGTGTGGGGGGTCTGTGTGTAGGGGGTCTGTGTGTGTTTGGACGCTAAGCAGTTTATCTGTCACATGTATTCCTAGTTGGATGTTCATAGTTGTCATTAAACATATTTTTGAAAACATTTTATTTAACTAAGCAAGTCAGTTAAGAACAAATTCCTATTTACAATGACATCCTACCCCGGCCAAAACCGGACGACGCTGGGCCGCCCTATGGGACTCCTGGTCACGGCCGGTTGTGATACAGCCTGGAATCGAACCAGGGTCTGTGGTGACACCAAGTTATGGTTACTCGTGTTTCTATTACCTGTTTCTGTGTTTCTCTATATTGTCTGCATTGTAAAGGGGCCTGTGTTTCTCTATATTGTCTGCATTGTAAAGGGGCCTGTGTTTCTCTATATTGTCTGCATTGTAAAGGGGCCTGTGTTTCTCTAATTGTCTGGGGGGCCTGTGTTTCTCTATATTGTCTCCATTGTAAAGGGGCCTGTGTTTCTCTATATTGTCTCCATTGTAAAGGGGCCTGTGTTTCTCTATATTGTCTCCATTGTAAAGGGGCCTGTGTTTCTCTATATTGTCTCCATTGTAAAGGGGCCTGTGTTTCTCTATATTGTCTGCATTGTAAAGGGGCCTGTGTTTCTCTATATTATTATAAATTATATATAATATTATATTATATAATATTTATAATTTAACATCAAGTGGAAATGTGCTAAATACCTTGTTTATTTGTAAATAGTTTCCACAGCCTTGTTATCTTCTTGAAACGTCTGTTGTGTTTGTGCTGGTTATTATGTAAATGATGTGGTAGTGGAGTGAAACTGTAGCAAAAGGCCCAGACATCTGAACTGTAAATACGAGTCCATCTATCTTGTAGCACTTTAACTAAAGCAGGTTTGTTTTCCTCCTAAATTCCTGACTGACTCTGAACAGAGTCCTCCGCTACTCTCTCTGCCCCTCCCTCCCTCTCTCTCTCTCCCCTGCCTCCCTCTCTCTCTGCCCCTCCCTCCCTCTCTCTCTCCCCCTGCCTCCCTCTCTCTCTGCCCCTGCCTCCCTCTCTCTCTGCCCCTCCCTCCCTCTCTCTCTGCCCCTCCCTCCCTCTCTCTCTGCCCCTCCCTCCCTCTCTCTCTGCCCCTCCCTCCCTCTCTCTCTCCCCCTGCCTCCCTCTCTCTCTGCCCCTGCCTCCCTCTCTCTCTCCCCCTGCCTCCCTCTCTCTCTGCCCCTCCCTCCCTCTCTCTCTCCCCCCCCTGCCTCCCTCTCTCTCTGCCCCTGCCTCCCTCTCTCTCTGCCCCTCCCTCCCTCTCTCTCTCCCCCTGCCTCCCTCTCTCTCTCTCCCCCTGCCTCCCTCTCTCTCTGCCCCTCCCTCCCTCTCTCTCTGCCCCTCCCTCCCTCTCTCTCTGCCCCTGCCTCCCTCTCTCTCTCTGCCCCTGCCTCCCTCTCTCTCTGCCCCTCCCTCCCTCTCTCTCTGCCCCTCCCTCCCTCTCTCTCTCCCCTGCCTCCCTCTCTCTCTGCCCCTCCCTCTCTCTCTCTGCCCCTCCCTCCCTCTCTCTCTGCCCCTCCCTCCCTCTCTCCTGCCCCTCCTCTCCCTCTCTCCCTGCCCCTCCCTCCTCTCTCTCTGCCCCTCCCTCCCTCTCTCTCCCCCTCCCTCCTCTCTCTCTCTGCCCCTCCCTCCTCTCTGCCTCCCTCTCTCTCCCCCTGCCTCCCTCTCTCTCTGCCCCTCCCTCTCTCTCTCCCCCTGCCTCCCTCTCTCTCTGCCCCTGCCTCCCTCTCTCTCTGCCCCTGCCTCCCTCTCTCTCTCCCCCCTGCCTCCCTCTCTCTCTCCCCCTGTCCTCCCTCTCTCTCCTCTCCCCCTGCCTCCCTCTCTCTCTCCCCCCTGCCTCCCTCTCTCTCTCCCCCTGCCTCCCTCTCTCTCTCCCCCCTCCTAGTCCTCCCCTCTCTCTCTCCCCCCTGCCTCCCTCTCTCTCTCCCCCTGCCTCCCTCTCTCTCTCCCCCTCCCCCTCTCCTCCCCCTGCCTCCCTCTCTCCCCCCCTGCCTCCCTCTCTCTCTCCCCCTGCCTCCCTCTCTCTCTCCCCCTGCCCCCTCTCAGTCCCCCTGCCCCCCTCTCTCTCCCCCTGCCCCCCTCTCTCTCTCCCCCCTGCCTCCCTCTCTCTCTCCCCCTGCCTCCCTCTCACTCTCCCCCTGCCTCCCTCTCACTCTCCCCTGCCTCCCTCTCTCTCTCCCCCTAGTCCTCCGCTCTCTCTCTCCCCCCTAGTCCTCCGCTACTCTCTCTCTGCCCCCTAGTCCTCCGCTACTCTCTCTCCCCCCTAGTCCTCCGCTACTCTCTCTCCCCCTAGTCCTCCGCTACTCTCTCTGCCCCCTAGTCCTCCGCTACTCTCTCTCCCCCTAGTCCTCCGCTACTCTCTCTCCCCCTAGTCCTCCGCTACTCTCTCAATTCGATTCAATTCAAGGGCTTTATTGGCATGGCAAACATGTGTTAACATTGCCAAAGCAAGTGAGGTAGACAACATACAAAGTGAATATATAAAGTGAAAAACAACAAAAATTAACAGTAAACATTACACATACAGAAGTTTAAAAACAGTAAAGACATTACAAATGTCATATTATATATATATATACAATGTACAAATAGTTAAAGGACACAAGATAAAATAAATAAGCATAAATATGGGTTGTATTTACAATGGTGTCTGTTCTTCACTGGTTGCCCTTTTCTCGTGGCAACAGGTCACAAATCTTGCTGCTGTGATGTCACACTGTGGAATTTCACCCAGTAGATATGGGAGTTTATCAAAATCGGGTTTGTTTTTCAAATTCTTTGTTGATCTGTGTAATCTGAGGGAAATATGTCTCTCTAATATGGTCCTACATTGGGCAGGAGGTTAGGAAGTGCAGCTCAGTTTCCACCTCATTTTGTGGGCAGTGAGCACATAGCCTGTCTTCTCTTGAGAGCCATGTCTGCCTACGGCGGCCTTTCTCAATAGCAAGGCTATGCTCACTGAGTCTGTACATAGTCAAAGCTTTCCTTAATTTTGGGTCAGTCACAGTGGTCAGGTATTCTGCCGCTGTGTACTCTCTGTGTAGGGCCAAATAGCATTCTAGTTTGCTCTGTTTTTTTGTTAATTCTTTCCAATGTGTGAAGTAATTATCTTTTTGTTTTCTCACGATTTGGTTGGGTCTAATTGTGCTGTTGTCCTGGAGCTCTGTAGGGTGTGTTTGTGTTTGTGAGAGCCCCAGGACCAGCTTGCTTAGGGGACTCTTCTCCAGGTTCATCTCTCTGTAGGTGATGGCTTTGTTATGGAAGGTTTGTGAATCGCTTCCTTTTAGGTGGTTGTAGAATTTAATGGCTCTTTTCTGGATTTTGATAATTAGTGGGTATCGGCCTAATTCTGCTCTGCATACATTATTTACTGTTTTACGTTGTACACAGAGGATATTTTTGCAGAATTCTGCGTGCAGAGTCTCAATTTGGTGTTTGTCCCATTTTGTGAAGTCTTGGTTGGTGAGCGGACCCCAGACCTCACAACCATAAAGGGCAATGGGCTCTATGACTGATTCAAGTATTTTTAGCCAAATCCTAATTGGTATGTTGAAATTTATGCTTCTTTTGATGGCATAGAATGCCCTTCTTGCCTTGTCTCTCAGATCGTTCACAGCTTTGTGGAAGTTACCTGTGGCGCTGATGTCTAGGCCTCTCTCTCTCTCCCCCCTAGTCCTCCGCTACTCTCTCTCTCCCCCCTAGTCCTCCGCTACTCTCTCTCTCTCCCCCTAGTCCTCCGCTACTCTCTCTCTCTCCCCCTAGTCCTCCGCTACTCTCTCTCTCCCCCTAGTCCTCCGCTACTCTCTCTCTCTCTCCCCCTAGTCCTCCGCTCTTCTCTCTCTCTCCCCTAGTCCTCCGCTACTCTCTCTCTCTCCCCCCCCTAGTCCTCCGCTACTCTCTCTCTCTCTCCCCCTAGTCCTCCGCTACTCTCTCTCTCTCTCCCCCTAGTCCTCCGCTACTCTCTCTCTCTCTCCCCCTAGTCCTCCGCTACTCTCTCTCTCTCTCCCCCTAGTCCTCCGCTACTCTCTCTCTCTCCCCCCCCTAGTCCTCCGCTACTCTCTCTCTCTCCCCCCTAGTCCTCCGCTACTCTCTCTCTCTCTCTCCCTCTCTCCCCCCTAGTCCTCCGCTACTCTCTCTCTCTCTCCCCCTAGTCCTCCGCTACTCTCTCTCTCTCTCCCCCCTAGTCCTCCGCTACTCTCTCTCTCTCCCCCCCTAGTCCTCCGCTACTCTCTCTCTCTCCCCCCTAGTCCTCCGCTACTCTCTCTCTCTCCCCCCTAGTCCTCCGCTACTCTCTCTCTCCCCCCCCCTAGTCCTCCGCTACTCTCTCTCTCTCCCCCCCTAGTCCTCCGCTACTCTCTCTCTCTCCCCCTAGTCCTCCGCTACTCTCTCTCTCTCCCCCCCTAGTCCTCCGCTACTCTCTCTCTCTCCCCCCCTAGTCCTCCGCTACTCTCTCTCTCTCCCCCCCTAGTCCTCCGCTACTCTCTCTCTCTCCCCCCCTAGTCCTCCGCTACTCTCTCTCTCTCCCCCCTAGTCCTCCGCTACTCTCTCTCTCTCCCCCTAGTCCTCCGCTACTCTCTCTCTCTCCCCCCCTAGTCCTCCGCTACTCTCTCTCTCTCCCCCCTAGTCCTCCGCTACTCTCTCTCTCTCCCCCCTAGTCCTCCGCTCTCTCTCTCTCTCTCTCTCCCCCTAGTCCTCCGCTACTCTCTCTCTCTCCCCCCCCCCCTAGTCCTCCGCTACTCTCTCTCTCTCTCCCCCCCCTAGTCCTCCGCTACTCTCTCTCTCTCCCCCCTAGTCCTCCGCTACTCTCTCTCTCTCCCCCTAGTCCTCCGCTACTCTCTCTCTCTCCCCCCTAGTCCTCCGCTACTCTCTCTCTCTCCCCCTAGTCCTCCGCTACTCTCTCTCTCTCCCCCCCTAGTCCTCCGCTACTCTCTCTCTCTCCCCCTAGTCCTCCGCTACTCTCTCTCTCTCCCCCCTAGTCCTCCGCTACTCTCTCTCTCTCCCCCCTAGTCCTCCGCTACTCTCTCTCTCTCCCCTAGTCCTCCGCTACTCTCTCTCTCTCCCCCTAGTCCTCCGCTACTCTCTCTCTCTCCCCCCCTAGTCCTCCGCTACTCTCTCTCTCTCCCCCTAGTCCTCCGCTACTCTCTCTCTCTCCCCCTAGTCCTCCGCTACTCTCTCTCTCTCCCCCCTAGTCCTCCGCTACTCTCTCTCTCTCCCCCCCTAGTCCTCCGCTACTCTCTCTCTCTCCCCCTAGTCCTCCGCTACTCTCTCTCTCTCCCCCCTAGTCCTCCGCTACTCTCTCTCTCTCCCCCTAGTCCTCCGCTACTCTCTCTCTCTCCCCCCTAGTCCTCCGCTACTCTCTCTCTCTCCCCCTAGTCCTCCGCTACTCTCTCTCTCTCCCCCCTAGTCCTCCGCTACTCTCTCTCTCTCCCCCCTAGTCCTCCGCTACTCTCTCTCTCCCCCCTAGTCCTCCGCTACTCTCTCTCTCCCCCCCCTAGTCCTCCGCTACTCTCTCTCTCCCCCCTAGTCCTCCGCTACTCTCTCTCTCCCCCCTAGTCCTCCGCTACTCTCTCTCTCCCCCTAGTCCTCCGCTACTCTCTCTCTCCCCCCTAGTCCTCCGCTACTCTCTCTCTCTCCCCCTAGTCCTCCGCTACTCTCTCTCTCTCCCCCCTAGTCCTCCGCTACTCTCTCTCTCTCCCCCTAGTCCTCCGCTACTCTCCCCCTAGTCCTCTCTCTCTCCCCCCCCCTAGTCCTCCGCTACTCTCTCTCTCTCCCCCCTAGTCCTCCGCTACTCTCTCTCTCTCCCCCTAGTCCTCCGCTACTCTCTCTCTCTCCCCTAGTCCTCCGCTACTCTCTCTCTCTCCCCCCTAGTCCTCCGCTACTCTCTCTCTCTCCCCCTAGTCCTCCGCTACTCTCTCTCTCCCCCCTAGTCCTCCGCTACTCTCTCTCTCCCCCCTAGTCCTCCGCTACTCTCTCTCTCCCCCTAGTCCTCCGCTACTCTCTCTCTCCCCCCTAGTCCTCCGCTACTCTCTCTCTCCCCCCTAGTCCTCCGCTACTCTCTCTCTCCCCCCTAGTCCTCCGCTACTCTCTCTCTCCCCCCTAGTCTTCCGCTACTCTCTCTCTCCCCCCTAGTCCTCCGCTACTCTCTCTCTGCCTGGGAACGTTGGCTGTTTGGGTGTGGTTTTGCATGTCCAGACATCAGAGATGACGAGCCAGGTTATTTATGTCAATCTTTATTTTACTGGGTAAGTCGGAACAAGTTGTTATTTACAATGACGGCCCACATCGGGTTAACTAGGAGGCTCTCTTCATAGGGGAGGGAAGAGTGGGTGGGTGTGTTGTCTGTGCACAAAATATAATCTGTGTGTGTGGCTTGTATGTCTCTACCTGTGTGTGTGTGTCATCTGAATATTTTATGTGTGTATCTGTCTGTCTGTGGAGATAGAGCCAGTGAGGGGGGGGGGTGCAGCCTGTTTGCTGGGCTGTGAATAGTAGCCCTCTGGGTGTCCCTCATCAGGGAGCAGAGAGGGGGAGAACGTTCTACTTCAGTTGCGTCCCAAATGACTCCATATTCCCTACGCAGTGCACTACTATAAGACCAGGTCCCGTAGGGGACTAGGATGCCATTTGGGACACAATGTGTTCTACCACAGCTGCAGAGGGGCATTAATCACATGCTTCAAACATGCAAATTCCCCCCTGCTTCCCTCCCTGCCTGCAGAGCCTGTGAAATGTGCCCTAATTGTCCTGGTGATCTGGTCTGTTCCATTAGGAACCCAGGAAGGCAAACAGGAAGTCAGGCAGGCGGCCAAATGGGAAGGAGGGCAGACGGCAGGACACTTTCCTTTATTCTTCCTTTCTCTCTTTCTCTCTCTCTCTGTCTGGTCTATACGTTTATCTCCTCCCTCTTGTGGCCCAGACAGTGTGACTAGAGAGTGTTTATCCTCCCTCCCTCTTGTGGCCCAGACAGTGTGACGAGAGAGTGTTTATCCCCTCCCTCTTGTGGCCCAGACAGTGTGACTAGAGAGTGTTTATCTCCTCCCTCTTGTGGCCCAGACAGTGTGACTAGAGAGTGTTTATCTCCTCCCTCTTGTAGCCCAGACAGTGTGACTAGAGAGTGTTTATCCCCTCCCTCTTGTGGCCCAGACAGTGTGACGAGAGAGTGTTTATCTCCTCCCTCTTGTGGCCCAGACAGTGTGACTAGAGAGTGTTTATCCCCTCCCTCTTGTAGCCCAGACAGTGTGACTAGAGTGTTTATCTCCTCCCTCCCTCTTGTGGCCCAGACAGTGTGACGAGAGAGTGTTTATCTCCTCCCTCTTGTGGCCCAGACAGTGTGACTAGAGAGTGTTTGTCTCCTCCCTCCCTCTTGTGGCCCAGACAGTGTGACTAGAGAGTGTTTATCCCCTCCCTCTTGTGGCCCAGACAGTGTGACTAGAGAGTGTTTATCCCCTCCCTCTTGTAGCCCAGACAGTGTGACTAGAGAGTGTTTATCCCCTCCCTCTTGTGGCCCAGACAGTGTGACTAGAGAGTGTTTATCCCCTCCCTCTTGTGGCCCAGACAGTGTGACTAGAGAGTGTTTATCCCCTCCCTCTTGTGGCCCAGACAGTGTGACTAGAGAGTGTTTATCTCCTCCTCCCTCTTGTGGCCCAGACAGTGTGACTAGAGAGTGTTTATCCCCTCCCTCTTGTGGCCCAGACAGTGTGACTAGAGAGTGTTTATCCCCTCCCTCTTGTGGCCCAGACAGTGTGACTAGAGAGTGTTTATCCCCTCCCTCTTGTGGCCCAGACAGTGTGACTAGAGAGTGTTTATCCCCTCCCTCTTGTGGCCCAGACAGTGTGACTAGAGAGTGTTTATCCCCTCCCTCTTGTGGCCCAGACAGTGTGACTAGAGAGTGTTTATCCCCAGTGTGACTAGAGAGTCCCTCTTGTGGCCCAGACAGTGTGACTAGAGAGTGTTTATCCCCTCCCTCTTGTGGCCCAGACAGTGTGACTTGTTTATCCCCTCCCTCTTGTGCCCAGACAGTGTGACTAGAGAGTGTTTATCCCCTCCTCTTGTGGCCCAGACAGTGTGACTAGAGAGTGTTTATCCCCCCTCCCTCTTGTGCCCAGACAGTGTGACTAGAGAGTGTTTATCCCCCCCCTCTTGTGGCCCAGACAGTGTGACTAGAGAGTGTTTATCCCTCCCTCCCTCTTGTGGCCCAGACAGTGTGACTAGAGAGTGTTTATCCCCTCCCTCTTGTGGCCCAGACAGTGTGACTAGAGAGTGTTTATCTCCTCCCTCCCTCTTGTGGCCCAGACAGTGTGACTAGAGAGTGTTTATCCCCTCCCTCTTGTAGCCCAGACAGTGTGACTAGAGAGTGTTTATCTCCTCCCTCCCTCTTGTGGCCCAGACAGTGTGACTAGAGAGTGTTTATCCCCTCCCTCTTGTGGCCCAGACAGTGTGACTAGAGAGTGTTTATCTCCTCCCTCTTGTGGCCCAGACAGTGTGACTAGAGAGTGTTTATCCCCTCCCTCTTGTGGCCCAGACAGTGTGACTAGAGAGTGTTTATCTCCTCCCTCCCTCTTGTGGCCCAGACAGTGTGACTAGAGAGTGTTTATCCCCTCCCTCTTGTGGCCCAGACAGTGTGACTAGAGAGTGTTTATCTCCTCCCTCCCTCTTGTGGCCCAGACAGTGTGACTAGAGAGTGTTTATCTCCTCCCTCCCTCTTGTGGCCCAGACAGTGTGACTAGAGAGTGTTTATCCCCTCCCTCTTGTGGCCCAGACAGTGTGACTAGAGAGTGTTTATCCCCTCCCTCTTGTGGCCCAGACAGTGTGACTAGAGAGTGTTTATCCCCTCCCTCTTGTAGCCCAGACAGTGTGACTAGAGAGTGTTTATCCCCTCCCTCTTGTGGCCCAGACAGTGTGACTAGAGAGTGTTTATCCCCTCCCTCTTGTAGCCCAGACAGTGTGACTAGAGAGTGTTTATCCCCTCCCTCTTGTGGCCCAGACAGTGTGACTAGAGAGTGTTTATCCCCTCCCTCTTGTGGCCCAGACAGTGTGACTAGAGAGTGTTTATCCCCTCCCTCTTGTAGCCCAGACAGTGTGACTAGAGAGTGTTTATCCCCTCCCTCCCTCTTGTGGCCCAGACAGTGTGACTAGAGAGAGTGTTTATCTCCTCCCTCCCTCTTGTGGCCCAGACAGTGTGACTAGAGAGTGTTTCTCCACACAGAGGAAGTGGGATGTTTGAAAACTACGTGGCTGTTGGTTTGTTTGTGGTCCAGCAATTAGGGAGAAATTGCTGTAAATGTACAACAGGAAATTTGTTTGTTTTAACCTGTGTTTTTCTCTCGAATGATTCCCCTCTTTTTGATTGGTGCAGTGGTTGACTGAGGGAGACTGAAAGACCCTAAAACAGGGAAAACATCTTTTTTGGTTTTGTGTAAATGTATTTTTTATAATATGCGTGTCATTATGTTACGCTTCAAATCTCTTAAGTAAAGAGAAATTAAAACGTATTTATTCGTAAAACAAAAACGAATAAAATGGTCACATCTTCATCCCATATTTTGAATTTAGTCCCACAATGAATCCAGAGAATCACATATGAATCTCTGTCTAATTTCTGTCCAATGATCTCCCAGTAAAACCCCTGTGTTGTGGCCCAATGACTCCAGAGAATCACATATGAATCTCTGTCTAATTTCTGTCCAATGATCTCCCAGTAAAACCCCTGTGTTGTGGCCCAATGACTCCAGAGAATCACATATGAATCTCTGTCTAATTTCTGTCCAATGATCTCCCAGTAAAACCCCTGTGTTGTGGCCCAATGACTCCAGAGAATCACATATGAATCTCTGTCTAATTTCTGTCCAATGATCTCCCAGTAAAACCCCTGTGTTGTGGCCCAATGACTCCAGAGAATCACATATGAATCTCTGTCTAATTTCTGTCCAATGATCTCCCAGTAAAACCCCTGTGTTGTGGCCCAATGACTCCAGAGAATCACATATGAATCTCTGTCTAATTTCTGTCCAATGATCTCCCAGTAAAACCCCTGTGTTGTGGCCCAATGACTCCAGAGAATCACATATGAATCTCTGTCTAATTTCTGTCCAATGATCTCCCAGTAAAACCCCTGTGTTGTGGCCCAATGACTCCAGAGAATCACATATGAATCTCTGTCTAATTTCTGTCCAATGATCTCCCAGTAAAACCCCTGTGTTGTGGCCCAATGACTCCAGAGAATCACATATGAATCTCTGTCTAATTTCTGTCCAATGATCTCCCAGTAAAACCCCTGTGTTGTGGCCCAATGACTCCAGAGAATCACATATGAATCTCTGTCTAATTTCTGTCCAATGATCTCCCAGTAAAACCCCTGTGTTGTGGCCCAATGACTCCAGAGAATCACATATGAATCTCTGTCTAATTTCTGTCCAATGATCTCCCAGTAAAACCCCTGTGTTGTGGCCCAATGACTCCAGAGAATCACATATGAATCTCTGTCTAATTTCTGTCCAATGATCTCCCAGTAAAACCCCTGTGTTGTGGCCCAATGACTCCAGAGAATCACATATGAATCTCTGTCTAATTTCTGTCCAATGATCTCCCAGTAAAACCCCTGTGTTGTGGCCCAATGACTCCAGAGAATCACATATGAATCTCTGTCTAATTTCTGTCCAATGATCTCCCAGTAAAACCCCTGTGTTGTGGACCAACGTTCACTCTCCTCTCGTTGGTTCCATTCCTTAATTGTCTGAGTTGTTTAGTATGCAGATCGTGGGCATATGGTGTCCTGACACTGTGCTGTGTATTTTAATATATATTTGTACATGTGGGCTAATTATTCCTGATAAGTCCTCCTGAAATGCATCTCAAATAAGGGTGTGTGTCCCAAATGGCGCCCAAATGATTCCACACAGGGCGAGGGTTTGTCCCCCAAATGGCACCCTATTCCACACAGGGCGATTCCACGATGACGGGATTAAGTGGAGACGTCTTTTAATAAAATAGAAACGTGTAATTGTTGGCCAACCAAAACCCGATGGTTTGTCAACCATAGAAATCTAAGCACAATGAATCTCTGTCTAATTTCTGTCAATGAAACTCCCAGTAAAACTGTTGCAGTTAATGACTCCAGAGAATTTATCTCAACAGTTCTTCCTGATCTCCCAGAAAATGTGTTTTTGTGGTCAAATCTGTAAGGGGAATCAACTGTAGCTCTTGGGAATGAAAGTACTGTAGCTCTTGTTTGTTATGAGCTCTTGGGAATGAAAGTACTGTTCTTCCTGTAGCTCTTGGGAATGAAAGTGTTTTGGGAATGAAAGTACTGTAGTCTTGGGAATGAAAGTACTGTCCAGCTCTTGGGAATGAAAGTACTGTAGCTCTGACTCCAGGAATGAAAGTACTGTAGCTCTTGTCTGAAAGTACTGTAATGCTCTTGTGCGTATAGTTGTATGGTTTAGTTCAACGTTGCAATCAACAGTTGTTTTTGCGGTATGCGCCGGGCCAGTAACCGAAAGGTGGCTGGTTCGAATCCTAGAGCTGACGAGTTGAAATAAATCTCTGTGCCCTTGAGCAAGGCACTTAAACCTAAATGCTCTTGTAAATCACTTTTTTTTATTTTTTTTTATTTTTTTTTTTAATAAGAGCACCTGTTAAAGGACTTAAAATTGTACCAGTTTTAACGTAACAGATCTGACTCTCTGTGTAATTCAGTTACACCGGAATGGCCCCTTTTGGGACAGCGTACTACATTTCACCAGGACACTATGGACACTACAGAGGGAACAGGGCCCCTTCTGTTACAGAGTACTACATTACACCAGGACACTATGGACACTACAGAGGGAACAGGGTCCCTTCTGTTACAGAGTACTACATTACACCAGGACACTACAGAGGGAACAGGGTCCCTTCTGTTACAGAGTACTACATTACACCAGGACACTACAGAGGGAACAGGGTCCCTTCTGTTACAGAGTACTACATTACACCAGGACACTATGGACACTACAGAGGGAACAGGGTCCCTTCTGTTACAGAGTACTACATTACACCAGGACACTATGGACACTACAGAGGGAACAGGGTCCCTTCTGTTACAGAGTACTACATTACACCAGGACACTGGGGCACTACAGAGGGAACAGGGTCCCTTCTGTTACAGAGTACTACATTACACCAGGACACTACAGAGGGAACAGGGTCCCTTCTGTTACAGAGTACTACATTACACCAGGGCACTACAGAGGGAACAGGGTCCCTTCTGGGACAGAGTACTGTGGCTTACACCAGGACAATGACACTACAGAATGAAAGGGTGTTCTGTTACAGAGTACTGACATTAACCAGGACACTACAGAGGGAACAGGGTCCCTTCTGTTACAGAGTACTACATTACACACAGGGCACTACAGAGGGAACAGGGTCCCTTCTGTTACAGAGTACTACATTACACCAGGGCACTACAGAGAACAGGGTGGCTTTTGGGACAGCGTACTACATTTCACCAGGGCACTATGGGCACTACAGAGGGAACAGGGTGGCTTTTGGGACAGCGTACTACATTACACCAGGACACTATGGGCACTACAGAGGGAACAGGGTGGCTTTTGGGACAGCGTACTACATTACACCATGACACTATGGGCACTACAGAGGGAACAGGGTCCCTTCTGTTACAGAGTACTACATTACACCAGGGCACTACAGAGGGAACAGGGTGGCTTTTGGGACAGCGTACTACATTTCACCAGGGCACTATGGGCACTACAGAGGGAACAGGGTGGCTTTTGGGACAGAGTACTACATTACACCAGGGCACTACAGAGGGAACAGGGTCCCTTCTGTTACAGAGTACTACATTACACCAGGACACTATGGACACTACAGAGGGAACAGGGTGGCTTTTGGGACAGCGTACTACATTACACCAGGAAACTATGGGCACTACAGAGGGAACAGGGTGGCTTTTGGGACAGCGTACTACATTTCACCAGGACACTATGGACACTACAGAGGGAACAGGGCCCCTTCTGTTACAGAGTACTACATTTCACCAGGGCACTACAGAGGGAACAGGGTGGCTTTTGGGACAGCGTACTACATTACACCAGGAAACTATGGGCACTACAGAGGGAACAGGGTGGCTTTTGGGACAGCGTACTACATTACACCAGGAAACTATGGGCACTACAGAGGGAACAGGGTCCCTTCTGTTACAGCGTACTACATTACACCAGGACACTGTGGACACTACAGAGGGAACAGGGTCCCTTCTGTTACAGCGTACTACATTACACCAGGACACTACAGAGGGAACAGGGTCCCTTCTGTTACAGCGTACTACATTACACCAGGACACTATGGACACTACAGAGGGAACAGGGTGGTTTTTGGGACAGCGTACTACATTACACCAGGGCACTGTGGACACTACAGAGGGAACAGGGTCCCTTCTGTTACAGAGTACTACATTACACCAGGACACTACAGAGGGAACAGGGTCCCTTCTGTTACAGAGTACTACATTACACCAGGACACTACAGAGGGAACAGGGTCCCTTCTGTTACAGAGTACTACATTACACCAGGGCACTACAGAGGGAACAGGGTCCCTTCTGTTACAGAGTACTACATTACACCAGGACACTACAGAGGGAACAGGGTCCCTTCTGTTACAGAGTACTACATTACACCAGGACACTACAGAGGGAACAGGGTCCCTTCTGTTACAGAGTACTACATTACACCAGGACACTACAGAGGGAACAGGGTGGCTTCTGTTACAGAGTACTACATTACACCAGGACACTATGGACACTCAGAGGGAACAGGGTGGTGTTTGGGACATGAGACATGTGGTTATTCATAGTTTAATGAGACTATTAGACTGAGAAGTGCTGTATGAAACATGAAAATAATAGTGACTGACCAGGTCAATGAGTAACAGTGGCTGTATCTGACAACATGACAACACACACACACACACACACACACACACACACACACACACACACACACACACACACACACACACACACACACACACACACACAGGTCACACACAACAGTAGTGCTGTACAAACATGATAATGACCGTGAGGTGACCAGTTGTATCAGAGTTCAAGTGCTGTATGAAACATGATAATGACCGTGAGGTGACCGTCTGAGATTAGTAGGTCTGTAGGAAACAGTGATAATGACTGGAGGTGACCATTTGTAGGTCAACAGTGATGTTAGTCATGGCTAATGAAACACTGATAATGACCTGAGGTGACCAGACACCCTGGTTCAGTAGGCTGTATCAAACAGGCCGTGATGACCAGGGAGTCCCAGTAGTGTGGCGCATCAATTGTCCCAGCGTCGTCCAGGTTTGGCCGTCATTGAAACATGATTTGTTCTTAACTGAGGTGACCAGTTAAATGGAGGTCAACAGTAAAAATGAAACATGATAATGACTGGCTCTGTGTCTGGTCCGGTTCTCGGGCTGGGTCTGATCTGGTTCTCCTGGCTGGGTCTGGGGTCTGGTTCTCCGGGCTGGGTCTGGGGTCTGATCTGACCGGGCTGGGTCTGGGTCTGGTCAACAGTAGTGCTGTATCATGATAATGACCTGGGTGACCAGGTCTGGTCTCAGGGCTGGGTCTGAAACATGATAATGGGTCTGTGAGGGACTGGGTCTGGGTCTGGTAGTGCTGGGATGGGTCTGATAATGACCGGGCTGGGACTGGGTCTGGGTCAACAGTAGTGCTGTCTGAAACATGATTCTCCGGGCTGACCTGGGTCCGGTCTCAGGCTGCTGTCTGGGTCCGGATAATTCTCCGAGGTGACCAGGTGGGTCCGGTCAACAGTAGTGCTGGGTCTGATAATCCGGGTGACCGTCTGGTTCTCCGGTCTGGGTCAACAGTAGTGCTGTATCTGGTTCTGATAATGACCGGGTCTGGTGACCGTCTGAGGTTAGTAGGTCTGGGGTCAACTCTCCGGGCATGATCTGGGTCTCCGGGCTGGGGTGCTGGGAAACATGATAATGACCGGGCTGGGGTCTGGGTCAACGGTAGTGCTGGGTCTGAAACATGATAATGACTCCGGGCTGGGGTCTGACTCCGGGCTCTGGATTCTCCGGGCTGGGGTCTGGGTCTCAGTGGGGCTGGGTCTGAAACATGATAATGACCCGGGCTGGGGTCTGGGTCTCCGAGATTAGGGTCTGGTCAACGGTAGTGCTGGGGTCTGGGTCTGAAACGGGCTGATGTGACTGAGATTAGTCCGGGTTGTGGGTCAACAGTAGTGCTGTCTGAAACATGATAATGACCTGGGTGACCGTCTGGTTCTCCGGGCTGGGGTCTGGTTCTCAACTGGGTCTCATACGGGCTGGGGACTGGTTCTCCGGTCTGGGTCTCCGGGCTATAGTGATGTTAGTCATGGCTAATGGGCTGGGCACTGTCTCAGGTCCTGGGTCTCCGGGCTGGGGTCTGGTTCTCAGGCTGGGTCTCAACGGGCTGGGGTCTGGTCTCCGGGCTGGGGTCTGGTTCTCCTGGCTGGGGTCTGGGTAGGAATTTGTTCTCCTGGCTGGGTCTGGAGGTTACATTTAAAAACTGTCCCACTGGATGTCACTGAATCTGTGTCTGGTCCGGTTCTCCGGGCTGGGTCTGCTCTGGTTCTCCTGGCTGTCTCCGGGTCTGGTTCTCTGGGCTGGGTCTGGGGTCCGGTTCTACTGGGTCTGGGGTCTGGTCTCCGGGCTGGGTCTCCGGGCTGGTTCTACAGTCTGGGGTCTGGTTCTCCGGGCTGGGGGGGTCTGGTTCTACAGTCTGGGGTCTGGTGCTGGGGGCTGGGGTCTGGTTCTCCGGGCTGGGGTCTGGTGCTGGGGTCTGGTTCTCCGGGCTGGGGTCTGGTTCTGGGGTCTGGTTCTCCGGTCTGGGTTCTGGTTCTCCGGTCTGGGTCTGGTTCTGGGGTACAGACACAATAATAAAATAAAAGCTCTGTGAAATTTGATGTGTGAAGTGAACTGGAGGTGGTTTTACACCAAGTGCTTTAGATGGTTTCTCTGTAGGCTGTGCCATCACACACACACACACACACACACACACACACACACACACACACACACACACACACACACACACACACACACACACACACACACACACACACACACACACACACACACACACACACACTATCTATCTATCCTGGGGGCTTGGTTGAGTCACTCTGACCAATGGCAGGTAACAGGGTGTGACATTGCCACTTTCTCACCCCCCTCCATCCACCCCTTCTCCTCTTTCTCTTACCCCTCAATCTCCCTCTCTCCCTCCTCAATCCCTCTCACGCTATCTCCACTTCCATCCTCCTCTTACCCCTCCCTCTCTCCATCCACCCCTCTCTCTCTACCCACCCTCCTCTTCCCTCCCTCCCTATCTCTCCCTCCATCCACCCCTCCTCTTCTCTATCCCTCCCTTCCCTCCCTCCATCCACCCCTCTCTCTCTATTTCCACTTCCACTTCCACCCTTCTCCCTCCATCCACCCCTCCTCTCTCTCTATTTCTCACCCTCCCCTCCATCCACCCCTCCCTCCATCCACCCCTCTCTATTTCCACTTCCACCCTCCTCTTCCCTGAACTTCATCAGCTCAGAGATGAGAGGGAGGCTGGGGGGAAATGGCAGGTGGTATTAGGTCCTTATTTAGGCCCAGAGTGATGGACAGGCACTGGGGGGGGTCCATGTGCCCCTCTTCCTGACTGACAGTGGGGATTGGGAAAGGTGAGACTGTCACGGCCGAATCGGAGGAGATGAAACTGGGAACGTCCTGTAATGGTTTTGGTGGTGTCAGCTCTGTGTGTGTTGGGCCCACGCTGGCCTCCCGGCTGGCTCTCATCACGAGGCTTTGCTGGACGTTCTGAGCTTCAGGCTTCAGGCTTAATGGCTGTTCTGTTCAGACTGGGTCTCCAAAATGCCACCCCATAGGGTTCTGGTCAAAAGTAGTGCACTATTTAGGGAATAGGGTTTCATTTGGGACTCACTCCACTGTCGGTATGGAGAGCTGCACCTGGGGGTGAAGACTGTCTGGTGTTGTCAGATGTGGCTGAATTGTTCGTTTTTTTTTTTACAGCAACAAATAATGACTCTGGAAAGTAAAGAGACAATTATCTCTGCTGTGTTTTTAAAAAATCAGTAACTGTAGAATCTACAACTAAAGCAGCAAAAAGCACATTTGGGTTTTAAGTGTGTTTGTCCTCTCAAGACCCAATATTGAAATGGTGAAGCCCAGTTCCCCTGTCCACCACCAGAGGGCAGTGTTGCCCCACTGTAAAGAGACACCATTGTTCCCTCCGGCATCTCCACAGCACCACAAGCAGGTCAACATTTTCCTCCTCTGAATTGACTGCTCTCCCAGATAGCATGATGTCAGACTTGATTTGTGAAAACATTTTGTTAAACAGCCGACAAGTGAGCCGCATGCACTATTAAAGATTCATAATGATTTACTCTTATTAAAGATTCATAATGATTCACTCCTATTAAAGATTCATAATGATTCACTCCTATTAAACATGCATAATGATTTACTCCGGTTGAACCATCATAATGATTCACTCCAGTTGAACCATCATAATGATTCACTCCTATTAAACATGCATAATGATTCACTTCCGTTGAACCATCATAATGATTCAGTCCGGTTGAACCATCATAATGATTCAGTCCGGTTCATAATGATTCAGTCCATCATAATGATTCACTCCGGTTGAACCATCATAATGATTCACTCCGTTGAACCATCATAATGATTCACTCCCGTTGAACCATCATAATGATTCACTCCGGTTGAACCATCATAATGATTCAGTTCCCGTTGAACCATCATAATGATTCAGTCCCGTTGAACCATCA
Source organism: Oncorhynchus gorbuscha (assembly GCF_021184085.1). Lineage (NCBI taxonomy): Eukaryota > Metazoa > Chordata > Actinopteri > Salmoniformes > Salmonidae > Oncorhynchus > Oncorhynchus gorbuscha. Next base: position 127,393 of record NW_025746102.1, read on the forward strand.
TAATGATTCAGTCCCATCATAATGATTCAAACCATCATAATGATTCACTCCGGTTGAACCATCATAATGATTCAGTTGAACCATCATAATGATTCACTCCTATTAAACATGCATAATGATTCAATCCCGTTGAACCATCATAATGATTCAGTCCTATTAAACATGCATAATGATTCAGTCCAGTTGAACCATCATAATGAACCATCATATAATGATTCAATCCCGTTGAACCATCATAATGATTCACTCCGGTTGAACCATCATAATGATTCACTCGGTTGAACCATCATAATGATTCAATCCGGTTGAACCATCATAATGATTCAATCCGGTTGAACCATCATAATGATTCACCGTTGAACCATCATAATGATTCAGTCCGGTTGAACCGTCATAATGATTCACTCCGGTTGAACCGTCATAATGATTCACTCCGGTTGAACCGTCATAATGATTCACTCCGGTTGAACCGTCATAATGATTCACTCCGGTTGAACCGTCATAATGATTCACTCCGGTTGAACCGTCATAATGATTCACTCCGGTTGAACCGTCATAATGATTCAGTCCCGTTGAACCACCATAATGATTCAGTCCCGTTGAACCGCCATAATGATTCAGTCCCGTTGAACCGCCATAATGATTCAGTCCCGTTGAACCACCATAATGATTCAGTCCCGTTGAACCACCATAATGATTCACGGTTCTAAAGCTGTCAGTCTTGCTCTGTACTGTGTCTGAACCAGGAACAGAGAAGCTCTCCACTGATGTGGGACTAGTCCTTAACCAGGACGACATTAGAGACCCACTCTGTGATATTCAGGTTGCTTGTCTCCAGGCCTGCAGTTGACTCTCGTATCCTCTTTCACACTGTGCCCATTTGTTTTTGTTCGTGTCATACTGTTACCTCATATTAAGCCTAATAAATATATATATATATGTGTGTGTTTTTAAATTCACACCCAATGTAAAGCCATTGTTAAATTGTAGGCACATGGTGAACCTTTGAGAGATTCTCCTTTTCTCCTACCCATAGAGGGCACTGTTTACCCAGTATAGATACAGACTGGGCCTGGCTCCTACCCATAGAGGGCACTGTTTACCCAGTATAGATACAGACTGGGCCTGGCTCCTACCCATAGAGGGCACTGTTTACCCAGTATAGATACAGACTGGGCCTGGCTCCTACCCATAGAGGGCACTGTTTACCCAGTATAGATACAGACTGGGCCTGGCTCCTACCCATAGAGGGCACTGTTTACCCAGTATAGATACAGACTGGGCCTGGCTCCTACCCATAGAGGGCACTGTTTACCCAGTATAGATAGACTGGGCCTGGTCCTACCCATAGAGGGCACTGTTTACCCAGTATAGATACAGACTGGGCCTGGCTCCTACCCATAGAGGGCACTGTTTATGTGTAGTATAGATACAGACTGGGCCTGGCTCCTACCCATAGAGGGCACTGTTTACCCAGTATAGATACAGACTGGGCCTGGCTCCTACCCATAGAGGGCACTGTTTACCCAGTATAGATACAGACTGGGCCTGGCTCCTACCCATAGAGGGCACTGTTTACCCAGTATAGATACAGACTGGGCCTGGCTCCTACCCATAGAGGGCACTGTTTACCCAGTATAGATACAGACTGGGCCTGGCTCCTACCCATAGAGGGCACTGTTTACCCAGTATAGATAGACTGGGCCTGGTCCTACCCATAGAGGGCACTGTTTACCCAGTATAGATACAGACTGGGCCTGGCTCCTACCCATAGAGGGCACTGTTTACCCAGTATAGATACAGACTGGGCCTGGCTCCTACCCATAGAGGGCACTGTTTATATATATGTATGTATAGATACAGACTGGGCCTGGCTCCTACCCATAGAGGGCACTGTTTACCCAGTATAGATACAGACTGGGCCTGGCTCCTACCCATAGAGGGCACTGTTTACCCAGTATAGATACAGACTGGGCCTGGCTCCTACCCATAGAGGGCACTGTTTACCCAGTATAGATACAGACTGGGCCTGGTCCTACCCATAGAGGGCACTGTTTACCCAGTATAGATACAGACTGGGCCTGGCTCCTACCCATAGAGGGCACTGTTTACCCAGTATAGATACAGACTGGGCCTGGTCCTACCCATAGAGGGCACTGTTTACCCAGTATAGATACAGACTGGGCCTGGCTCCTACCCATAGAGGGCACTGTTTACCCAGTATAGATACAGACTGGGCCTGGTCCTACCCATAGAGGGCACTGTTTACCCAGTATAGATACAGACTGGGCCTGGTCCTACCCATAGAGGGCACTGTTTACCCAGTATAGATACAGACTGGGCCTGGTCCTACCCACAGAGGGCACTGTTTACCCAGTATAGATACAGACTGGGCCTGGTCCTACCCATAGAGGGCACTGTTTACCCAGTATAGATACAGACTGGGCCTGGCTCCTACCCATAGAGGGCACTGTTTACCCAGTATAGATAGACTGGGCCTGGCTCCTACCCATAGAGGGCACTGTTTACCCAGTATAGATACAGACTGGGCCTGGCTCCTACCCATAGAGGGCACTGTTTACCCAGTATAGATAGACTGGGCCTGGTCCTACCCATAGAGGGCACTGTTTACCCAGTATAGATACAGACTGGGCCTGGCTCCTACCCATAGAGGGCACTGTTTACCCAGTATAGATACAGACTGGGCCTGGTCCTACCCATAGAGGGCACTGTTTACCCAGTATAGATACAGACTGAGCCTGGCTCCTACAGCTCTCTGCCAGCCAGGCAGGACGGACTTCATAGAAAGAGATTGGGCTTTACTCTCGTGGCGTTTTCTCTCTCTCTCTCTCTCTCTCAATGTAACGACTCGCACACGGACACAAAGCAGATATGATTTACATACTGGTTAGACTACGGCGGCATCCCAAATAGCACTGTTCCCAGTTAGTGCAGACTTTAGACCAGAGCCCTATGGGTAAAGCCCTAAGGGCCCTGGTCAAAGTAGTGCATTTACACAGGGCTTCCCAGTAAAGCATTAACAGTTAAATGGTGCTGGTCCACAGCACTTTTAAAGATGTGTGTTTAAAAACAACCCTGTGTTGTGAATCCTAGTCTAGAGCACTGTTTAACAGATATAGATACAGACTGGGCATTTTTCCTTAATAAACCCAAGAGGGCACTGTTTAAACCAGATTATTATGATGATACAGACTGATGATTCACATGAATACAGTTGGAGTTGGAATAGACTAGAGTTTAGTTTTGCGTTGGTCTATTTCCATGTCACGCTGCCCGGCATCTTGATAGGTGTGAGACATTTGACTGAGACATACTGGGTTCCCCATTTAATGACTGTTTACCCAGTATAGATTGACTGGGCAGGGTGTGTATTATGAGCCTATTTTAGTAGTGTGTGTGGGCACTGTTTACGATCCATTCTCACGCTCATTCATAAAACAGACTGGGATGCCTGGTCCTGGCTGAGAGGGCACTGTTTACTAGTATAGATACAGACTGGGCCTGGTCCTACCCATATAGGGCACTGTTTACCCAGTCTCAGCCTCCAGACTGGTGCTGGGTACAGCAGAGTATGCTGTGTTTGCAGTGTAGATACCGACTGGGCCTGGCTCCTAACTCCACACGGGCACTGTTTACCCAGTATAGATACAGACTGGGCCTGGTCCTAACCATACTGTTAGTTTACCCGTATCAGATACCGACTGCCTTACCTGTCTGGACGGAGTTGTTTTTACACAGTTCAGAGGGCTGGGCCTGGACAGATTTAGAGGCTAGACTGATGGAGAGGGCACTGTTTACCCAGATGGAGGGAGATACAGACTGGGCCTGGCTCCTAGATGGAGGGAGGGCACTGTTTACCCAGGAGAGAGAGGAGACTGGAGCCTGGAGGAGATGGAGGGAACTGAGCGGAGGAGAGGAGATGAAGGGAACGAGGTCCATAGGAGAGAGATGTTTACCCAGTATAGATACAGATGGAGGCTGGAGGAGATGGAGGGCACGTTTACCCAGGAGAGACATGAAGGGAACGAGGAGAGGAGAGGAGATGGAGGCTGAGAGGAGATGGAGATACAGATGGAGGGTCCTACCCAGGAGAGGGCACTGGAGGCAGAGGAGATGGAGGGAACTGGCTCCTAGGAGAGGAGATGAAGGGAACCAGGAGAGATAGGAGATGGGCCTGGAGGAGATAGAACGGGGACTGTTTACCCAGGCTGAGAGGAGATGGAGCCTGGTCCTAGCGGAGGAGAGGAGATGAAGGGAACGAGCGGAGGAGTTGGAGATGGAGGCTGGAGGAGATGCCTGGTCCTACCCATAGGGAACGAGGAGAGGAGATGGAGGGACTGGGCCTGGAGAGGAGATAAGGGAACACTGTTTGAGAGGAGATGGAGACTGAGAGAGATGGAGGAACGAGCAGGAATACAGATGGAGTTGAGTATAGGAGATGGAGGCTGAGTTTTGGAGGGAACGGTCTATTTCCAGATGGAGGGAACGAGCGGAGATAGGGAGATGGACATTTGACTGAGTATAGACTGAGTTGGAGGCTGAGAGGAGATGGAGGGCAGTTTGGAGAGGAGATGGAGGCTGAGAGGAGATGGAGGGAACCCATTTTAGTGTTGGAGTATACGATAGGAGTGGAGATGGAGGCCGAGCCAGAGGAGCTGGAGGCTGAGACAGAGATGGAGGGAACGAGCCAGTATAGGGAACGAGCAGAGGAGAGAGATGGAGGCTGAGAGGAGATGGAGGCGAGCGGGGGAGAGGAGATGGAGGGAACGGGAGGAGAGGAGATGGGGAACGAGCGGAGGAGAGGAGATGAAGGGAACGAGCGGAGAGAGGGGCCTGTCCTAGATGGAGGCTGAGAGGAGATGGAGGGAACAGCTCCTGAGAGGAGATGAAGGGATACGAGCAGAGGAGAGGAGATGGAGGGAACAGCAGAGCCTGGTAGATGGAGGCTGAGAGGAGATGGAGGGAACGAGCAGTAGAGAGATGGAGGAACGATTCGGAGGAGAGGAGATGAAGGGAACGAGCAGAGGAGAGGAGATGGAGGGAACGAGCAGAGGAGAGGAGATGGAGGCTGAGCGGAGGAGAGGGGGAGAGGAGATGGAGGGAACGGCAGAGGAGAGGAGATGAAGGGAACGAGCAGAGGAGAGGAGATGGAGGGAACGAGCAGAGGAGAGGAGATGGAGGGAACGAGCGGAGGAGAGGGGGAGAGGAGATGGAGGGAACGAGCAGAGGAGAGGAGATGGAGGCTGAGAGGAGATGGAGGGAACGAGCGGAGGAGAGGAGATGGAGGGAACGAGCGGAGGAGAGGGGGAGAGGAGATGGAGGGAACAGTAGGAGAGGGGAGAGGAGATGGAGGGAACGAGCAGAGGAGAGGAGATGAAGGGAACGAGCAGAGGAGAGGAGATGGAGGGAGGCAGAGGAGAGGAGATGGAGGGAACGAGCCGAGGAGAGGGGGAGAGGAGATGGAGGGAACGAGCAGAGGAGAGGAGATGAAGGGAACGAGCAGAGGAGAGGAGATGGAGGGAACGAGCAGAGGAGAGGAGATGGAGGGAACGAGCAGAGGAGAGGAGATGGAGGGAACGAGCAGAGGAGAGGAGATGAGGGAACGAGCAGAGGAGAGGAGATGGAGGGAGAGCAGAGGGAGGAGATGGAGGGAACGAGCCGAGGAGAGGGGGAGAGGAGATGGAGGGAACGAGCAGAGGAGAGGAGATGGAGGGAACGAGCAGAGGAGAGGAGATGGAGGGAACGAGCAGAGGAGAGGAGATGGAGGGAACGAGCAGAGGAGAGGAGATGGAGGGAACGAGCCGAGGAGAGGGGGAGAGGAGATGGAGGGAACGAGCAGAGGAGAGGAGATGGAGGGAACGAGCAGAGGAGAGGAGATGGAGGAACGAGCCGAGGAGAGGGGGAGAGGAGATGGAGGAACGAGCAGAGGAGAGTTGATGAAGGAGAGGAGAGGAGAGGAGATGGAGGAACGAGAGAGGAGAGGAGATGGAGGGAACGAGCAGAGGGAGAAAGGAGATGGAGGGAACTAGAGGAGAGGAATTAAATGGAGGCTGAGAGGAGATGGAGATAACGATGAGGAGAGGAGATGGAGGGAACGAGCCGAGGAGTTTTTTCTGGAGGAGTTGCAGAGGAGAGGAGATGAAGGGAGCGAGGAGGAGAGGAGATGAAGGGAACGAGCAGAGGAGATGGAGATGAAGGGAACGATGAGGAGAGGAGATGGAGGGAACGCTGCAGAGGAGAGAGAGATGGAGGTGCTACTGCCTCGAGAGGAGATGGAGGGAACGAGCCGAGGAGAGGAGATGGAGGGAACGAGCCGAGGAGAGGGGAGAGGGATGGAGGGAACGAGCAGAGGAGAGGAGATGGAGGGAACGAGCAGAGGAGAGAGATGGAGGGAACGAGCAGAGGAGAGAGGAGATGGAGGGAACGAGCCTAGGACAGCCCTTGGAGGGAACGAGCCCTTTTGGAGGGAACGAGTTTCCAGAGACAGCCCTTCTCCAGCAGCCCTTCTCTGGAGGGACAGCCCTTCTCTATGGAGGCCCTTCTCTAGAGGAGATGGAGGAACCATTCAGAGGAGAGGGGGAGAGGACATGGAGGGAACGAGCAGAGGAGCCCTTGGAGGAACAGCCCTTCTCTGCACAGCCCTTGGAGGGACAGCCCTTCTCCAGGAGCCCTTCTCCTCAGCCCTTCTCCGAGGGCCCTTCTCCGCAGAGGGAACCTTCTCCGACAGCCCTTCTCCGCACACAGCTCCACCGTTCTGATTCCAGCCGAGGAGAGGAGATGGAGGCCCTTCAGAGGAGAGCCCTTTCTACACAGCCCTGAGGAGAGGGGAGAGCCCTGGAGGGAACAGCCCTTCTCTACAGGAGATGGAGGGAACTCTGGAGACAGGAGATGGAGGGAACGAGCGGAGGAGAGGAGATGGAGGGAACTACTCCACAGGACCTGGAGATGGAGGGCCCGAGCGGAGGAGCCCTTGGAGGGAACGAGCCGAGGAGGGGGAGAGGAGATGGAGGGAACCCTCCCAGAGGAGATGGAGGGAACAGCAGAGGAGCAGGAGATGGAGGCCCGAGCAGAGGAGAGGAGATGGAGGGAACAGCAGAGGAGAGGAGATGGAGGCCCCTCCCACAGCCCTTCTCTACTCCACACAACCTGAGGAGATGGAGGGCCCGAGCAGAGGAGAGGAGATGGAGGGAACCTGCAGAGCTGAGGAGATGGAGGGAACGAGCTCTAGGAGAGGGGGAGAGATGAAGGGAACGAGCAGAGGAGAGGAGATGAAGGGAACGAGTGGGGGAGAGATGATGGAGGGAACGAGCAGAGGAGATGGAGGGAACAGAGTGGGGGAGATGGAGGAACGAGCAGAGGAGAGGAGATGGAGGGAACGAGAGCTTGGAGATGGAGGAGAGCAGAGAGAGGAGATGGAGGGAACCTAGCAGAGGAGAGGGGAGAGGAGATGGAAACCTAGCTGGAGAGATGGAGGGCGAGCAGAGGAGATGGAGGAACCTACCTTGAATAGAGAGATGGAGGTGTTTTTAGGGAACCTAGAGGAATATGAGAGCTGGAGAGGTTTTGGAGGGAACCTACCTTGTAATAGAGGAGATGAGGGAGCTGGGGGAGAGGAGATGAAGGGACCTTGTAATATGAGAGGGAGAGGTTTTGAAACCTAGAGGAGATGAAGGGAACGAGCAGGGAGAGGGGAGAAACCTGAAGGCTGAGAGGAGATGAAGGGAACGAGCAGAGGAGAGGGAGAGGAGATGAAACCTAGAGGAGATGAGAGAGCTGGGGAGAGCGTTTTAAACCTACCTTGGAGATAGAGAGATGGAGGCTTTTTAAAGATGGAGGGAACTTGTAATATGAGAGCTGGAGAGGAGATGGAGGGAACCTACCTTGAATATGAGAGCTGGAGAGATGGAGAAATGCCTAGCCAGAACTAAGTGGCTGCTGAAATGAAATGGTCCTTCCTTTTCTAGCGGCGTTGCGCTAACCCTGAGCGTTTTCTCTGACGGGCAGGACGGAGGAGGACTCTGTCTGTCTCGACCTGGAGAGCTGGGCATGTTTACTATCCTACCAGAAACAGGAAGCTGGAGACTTCCTCTACCTTCCTTTTAAATACGATTGTTGTTTTTACGTTTCAAAATGGGTTGTTATGTTGAGCCCTTTTCTACACAGCCCTTCTCCACACAGCCCTGGACACAGCCCTTCTCCACACAGCCCTTCTCCAATAGCCCTTCTCTGACAGCCCTTCTGCACAGCCCTTCTCCGCACAGCCCTTCTCCGCACAGCCCTTCTCCGCACTGCCCTTCTCCGGACAGCCCTTTCCGCACAGCCCTTCTCCACACAGCCCTTCTCTACACAGCCCTTCTCTACACAGCCCTTCTCTACACAGCCCTTCTCTCAGTGAGCAGCCCTTCTCCGCACAGCCCTTCTCTACTTTAACAAACCTGCAGAGCAGTGGCCCTTCCCACAGCCTTCTCTACTACATATTCAACCTGTTCAGCCACGTGCCCTCCCACAGCCCTTCTCTACTCACACAACCTGCAGAGCTGTGGCCCCTCCCACAGCCCTTCTCTACTCCACACAACCTGCAGAGCTGTGGCCCCTCCCACAGCCCTTCTCTACTCCACACAACCTGCAGAGCTGTGGCCCCTCCCACAGCCCTTCTCTACTCCACACAACCTGCAGAGCTGTGGCCCCTCCCACAGCCCTTCTCTACTCCACACAACCTGCAGAGCTGTGGCCCCTCCCACAGCCCTTCTCTACTCCACACAACCTGCAGAGCTGTGGCCCCTCCCACAGCCCTTCTCTGGACTCCACACAACCTGCAGAGCTGTGGCCCCTCCCACAGCCCTTCTCTACTCCACACAACCTGCAGAGCTGTGGCCCCTCCCCAGCCCTTCTCTACTCCACACAACCTGCAGAGCTGTGGCCCCTCCCAGGCCCTTCTCTACTCCACACAACCTGCAGAGCTGTGGCCCCTCCCACAGCCCTTCTCCAGCCACACAACCTGCAGAGCTGTGGCCCCTCCCAGGCCCTTTTATCCCACCTGTATCCTGGAGAGCTGTATCCCCCTGTATCCCAGGCTGTTTCCCACACTGTATCCCAGAGCTGTATCCCAACAGCCCTGTATCCCAGGCTGTATGCCAGGCTGTATCCCACAGCCCTTCTCTCCCAGACTGTAACCTGCAGAGCTGTATCCCCTCCTTGTAGCCCAGACTGTATCCACACTTGTATCCCAGAGCTGTAGCCCAGACTGTATCCAGCCTGTTTGTTTTTTTTTAAACCTACCTTGTAATATGAGAGCTGGAGAGCGTTTTTAAACCTACCTTGTAATATGAGAGCTGGAGAGCGTTTTTAAACCTACCTTGTAATATGAGAGCTGGAGCACTTTAAAAAAAAGAAATCCACATATTTGTTCTGTCAGTGAGCTGAGGGGTCACAGCAAAGGGTTAAATCTTTTAGTTTAATGAAACAGCAGAGCAGTGTGCTGCACAGACTAAAACACCATATTCCTCTGTTCAGCCACGTGCTCTCAGCCAGCCACTCAGCACTGGGTAGGTTCAGTTAAAGCCTCTGTCTGGTCGCTATTACAAATCACAGCCTCCCCACAGGTTGCCCCTGGACAACATGAAAGACTCTGGGGCCCACAGCACTGGAAGTTACTCTGGTCATGAATGCTACATCGAATGCATTTTGTGTGTGTGTGTGTGTGTGTATTAGGGGGAAAGCACTGAAGCAGGGGAATCACACAGAGAGAGAGCCATTAGACCGGGTTGGATTAGGGGCCCACAGCACTGGCCTGGATTTGGGGCCCCCAGCACTGGAAGTATTGAACCCCAGCCCTGTATCAGCACTGTATCCCAGGCTGTATCCCAGGCTGTATCCCAGGCTGTATCCCAGGCTGTATCCCAGAAGTATCCCAGGCTGTATCCCAGACTGTATCCCAGACTGTATCCCAGGCTGTATCCCAGGCTGTATCCCAGGCTGTATCCCAGGCTGTATCCACAGCACTGTATCCCAGGCTGTATCCCAGGCTGTATCCCAGGCAGTATCCCAGGAAGTATCCCAGGGGTATCCCAGCACTGTATCCCAGACTGGGATCCCAGACTTTTCTCTAGGGGCACAAACTGGAAGTATTAACCCACAGCACTGGAAAAGTATTAAGAGGCCCACAGCACTGGAAGTATTAGGGACCCACAGCACTGGAAGTATTAGGGACCCACAGCACTGGAAGTATTAGGGGCCCACAGCACTGGAAGTATTAGGGACCCACAGCACTGGAAGTATTAGGGGCCCACAGCACTGGAAGTATTAGGGGCCCACAGCACTGGAAGTATTAGGGCCCACAGCACTGGAAGTATTAGGGGCCCACAGCACTGGAAGTATTAGGGGCCCACAGCACTGGAAGTATTAGGGGCCCACAGCACTGGAAGTATTAGGGGCCCACAGCACTGGAAGTATTAGGGGCCCACAGCACTGGAAGTATTAGGGGCCCACAGCACTGGAAGTATTAGGGGCCCACAGCACTGGAAGTATTAGGGGCCCACAGCACTGGAAGTATTAGGGACCCACAGCACTGGAAGTATTAGGGACCCACAGCACTGGAAGTATTAGGGGCCCACAGCACTGGAAGTATTAGGGGCCCACAGCACTGGAAGTATTAGGGGCCCACAGCACTGGAAGTATTAGGGGCCCACAGCACTGGAAGTATTAGGGGCCCACAGCACTGGAAGTATTAGTGGCCCACAGCACTGGAAGTATTAGGGGCCCACAGTACTGGAAGTATTCGGGGCCCACAGCACTGGAAGTATTCGGGGCCCACAGCACTGGAAGTATTAGGGGCCCACAGCACTGGAAGTATTAGGGGCCCACAGCACTGGAAGTATTAGGGGCCCACAGCACTGGAAGTATTAGGGGCTCTCAGCACAGGAAGTATTAGGGGCTCTCAGCACATTAAGTATTAGGGGCCCACCGCACAGGAAGTACCAGTGACCCACAAAGGCCTGTTTGTCTGTCTGCCTGGAGGCCGGCCTGTCTGTCTGTCTGCCTGGAGGCCGGCCTGTCTGTCTGCCTGGAGGCCGGCCTGTCTGTCTGCCTGGAGGCCGGCCTGTCTGTCTGCCTGGAGGCCGGCCTGTCTGTCTGCCTGGAGGCCGGCCTGTCTGTCTGCCTGGAGGCCGGCCTGTCTGTCTGCCTGGAGGCCGGCCTGTCTGTCTGCCTGGAGGTCTGCCTGGAGGCCTGCCTGTCTGTCTGCCTGGAGGCCGGCCTGTCTGTCTGCCTGGAGGCCTGTCTGTCTGTCTGCCTGGAGGCCTGTTTGTCTGCCATGCCGTGAAGAGAAAGAAGCCATTTAATCAATCCTCAGTTTCCTGCCTTGAGAGGGAGGTGAACTGAGGATGAGTTGATTGGTGGGCCAGATATCCACCTTTCACCACCAGACCGTCTCCTTCCTCTGCCATTGGATCTGACTGGTCATGTGACCGCTGCCTGTACTTGGTATTCTGCAGCGCAGCTGTTCCTTAGACCGTGTCCGACTCCAGGCTCCTCGAGTCACCCGACAAAGTCAACTGATCTGAAAATGGTGATCTTCACCTCTCTCTCTCTGTCTATATCCTCTCTGTGGGAGTCCATGTTTGATGAGCAGCTCGTTGACCCTGGCTACTCTGTGTGCTCTGCTGTCTGGATTCCTGCTTCTTTCCCTGGGTGGTCTGGTCTCCTTGACCCTACGTTCCTCCCCAGACCAGGAGGGTGTCCCAAATGAAACCCTATTCCCTACATAGTGCACTAGTTTTGGACCTGAACCTTATGTTCCCTGGTTAAAAAGTAGTGTACTATATAGGGTGTAATTTGGTATGCCATCCAGCACCCAACAGAGTGGCTACCTGCGTTGCCTCTGTCAACCTGCTTTAAGTTGTAAATCTAGTTAGACCCGTAATAGAATGGCTGCTCATCAGGACCTCCTATTGAAGGGCCTCCTGTTGTCTCCCTCTCTCACCTAGTCTCTTATCTCCTCTCCTCCTCCCATCTCCTCTCCCCTCCCATCTCCTCTCCCCCTCCCATCTCCTCTCCCCTCCCATCTCCTCTCCTCCTCCCATCTCCTCTCCCCCTCCCATCTCCTCTCCTCCTCCCATCTCCTCTCCCTCCTCCCATCTCCTCTCCTCCTCCCATCTCCTCTCCTCCTCCCATCTCCTCTCCTCCTCCCATCTCCCATCTCCTCCCCCCTCCCATCTCCTCTCCCCCTCCCATCTCCTCTCCCCCCATCCCATCTCCTCTCCCCCTCCCATCTCCTCTCCCCCTCCCATCTCCTCTCCCCCTCCCATCTCCTCTCCCCCCCCTCCCCCCCATCTCCTCTCCTCCTCACATCTCCTCTCCTCCTCACATCTCCTCTCCTCCTCACATCTCCTCTCCTCCTCACATCTCCTCTCCCTCCAGAGTAAACGTGACTTTCTCCACAGTGTTGTCCTCTGGTAGGTAGCAAGGCTGCCTGTAGATTGTTATGTACGTTTCACTTGAACGCCCCCATTCTCCTCCTTCTCATTCTGCTGGTAGTGTTTACTGACCTGGACAGGAGAATGTAGCAATGTAACGAAGGATCATTTTCCTGACTGGATGAGATAGAGCTGTCTCTGTAAACGACTGGGCTGAAGGTGTCTCTGTAAAGGACTGGGCTGAAGGTTTCTCAGACCCTATTACGGCCCTATACTGTAATGTGATTGGTTAATACTTTATTTTTTCTCTCCAATTTTGTGGTATCCAATTGGTAGTTACAGTCTTGTCTCATAGCTGCAACTCCTGTACGGACTCAGGAGAGGCGAAGGCCGAGAGCCATGTGTCCTCTGAAACACAACCCAACCAAGCTGCACTGCTTCTTGACACAATGCCCACTTAACCCAGAAGCACCAATGTGTCGGAGGAAACACCGTACACCTGGTGACCATGTCACTGCGCCCAGCCCACCACAGGAGTCCCTAGTGTGCGATTGGTCAAGGACATCCCTGCCTGCCGAACCCTCCCCAAACCCGGTCGACGCGGGGCCAGTTCTGAGCCGCCCCATGGGTCTCCCGGTCACGGTCGGCTGCAACAGAGCCTGGACTCAAACCCAGAATTTCTAGTGGCACAGCAACACTGTGATGCAGAGCCTTAGACCACGGAACCACTCGGGAGGACGGTTAAAACCAACCGATCTTCTGAAATAATGTCGGCTTGACTAAACACAGAGGGTGAATACTGATGCAACTTGTATTTTTTTTTTTTTTAGATATAGATTTTTAAAAAATCAATTTAGTAAAAAAAGAAAAACTAGTTGTTTACACTTTGACATTCTGGAGTATTTTGTGTTGATCAATG
>NW_025746102.1:145745-170318 GCF_021184085.1 Oncorhynchus gorbuscha
CATGGCGTTGGGATGGACGGACGGGGCATGGCGTTGGGGATGGACGGACGGGCATGGCGTTGGGGATGGACGGACGGGGCATGGCGTTGAGATGGACGGACGGGCATGGCGTTAGGGATGGACGGACGGGGCATGGCGTTGGGGATGGACGGGCGGGGCATGGCGTTGGGGATGGACGGGCGGGCGTGGGGATGGACGGGCGGGGCATGGCGTTGGGGATGGACGGGCGGGGCATGGCGTTGGGGATGGACGGGCGGGGCATGGCGTGGGGATGGACGGGCGGGGCATGGCGTTGGGGATGGACGGGCGGGGCATGGCGTTGGGACGGACGGGCGGGGCATGGCGTGGGGACGGACGGGCGGGGCATGGCGTTGGGGACGGACGGGCGGGGCATGGCGTTGGGGACGGACGGGCGGGGCATGGCGTTGGGGACGGACGGGCGGGGCATGGCGTTGGGGACGGACGGGCGGGGCATGGCGTGGGGACGGACGGGCGGGGCATGGCGTTGGAGACTGACGGGCGGGGCATGGCGTTTGGGACAGACCCCCCGAGTCCACTTTCCTCCTTTCCCTAATTCACTCACTGTCCCATCTCCCAAGCTGAATGTGTTTCCATTAACAGGCCATTACTGTCTGCATATCGGAAAAAGTTAACCAAATAAATATTGTATTTTGGTTTGAGGGAGATGCATGGCTCAATATTGATGAAGCGTTAACTGAGTTAGGTCTGGTCGCTGTGTGTGTGGTCTGATAAAGGGAGGTTTGATGTTGAAGTGTCCTCCACCCTAGTGTCCTCCACGGTAGTGTCCTTGAGTGTGGTCTATTTATGTGGCTCTATGGTGACTGCATTAATATCCCATGTTGTGTTGTCACGGAACCAACATTTCACTAACCATACCAGGATCACCATACCGAGTAGTATACTGTATCATTAGTGAAGTGTTGGCATGGTAACAACACCACTAGCTATGGGACAGGGAAGTCACTGCTGTGTCAACACACTGAGTACTCCTGTCAGTCATGTTACTGCTGTCAACACAGAGGAAATATCACTAATGATAGTCAGCACATCCATCCACTCACCCACCCACCCACCCACCCACCCACACCTCTCAGAGGAAATATCACTAGAGGAAATATCACTAGAGGAAATATCACTAGAGGAAATATCACTAATGATAGTCAGCACATCCACACCTCTCAGAGGAAATATCACTAATGATAGTCAGCACATCCACACCTCTCAGAGGAAATATCACTAATGATAGTCAGCACATCCACACCTCTCAGAGGAAATATCACTAATGATAGTCAGCACATCCATCATTGTCAGAGAGGCGGTCCCCGAGGTAAAGGCTTCACGGCGACAGTAACCATGACGCTACGGGGAGTGTGTGTGTCTGGTTCATTCTGCTTCACCAGCTAGCCAGGCAGCCCAACTGCAGCGCAACACAGCATCCCAAATTGCACCCTATTGTCCATAGGGCTCTGGTCTGCAGTAGTGCACTATATTGGGAATAGGGCTCTATTTGGGACGCAGATAGTAGCTAATATAAACCAGGCCCGAGAGTGAGGGAGAGAGGGGAGATTCATCTGTCTGGATGGAAGCTGGCAGATGGAGGTGGAAGTGATGTTGGCACAACGCTGGGATGTTTCATCATTCACACTGAGATGGGGATCCTCACCCTCTGTCCTAGCAGGCCTCCCTACTGGGGGAAGCACTGAGATTGGCTCCTCACCCTTTGTCCTAGCAGGCCTCCCTACTGGGAGAAGCACAGAGATGGGCTCCTCACCCTCTGTCCTAGCAGGCCTCCCTACTGGGAGAAGCACTGAGATGGGCTCCTCACCCTTTGTCCTAGCAGGCCTCCCTACTGGGAGAAGCACTGAGATGGGCTCCTCACCCTCTGTCCTAGCAGGCCTCCCTACTGGGAGAAGCACTGAGATGGGGGATCCTCACCCTCTGTCCTAGCAGGCCTCCCTACTGGGAGAAGCACTGAGATGGGCTCCTCACCCTCTGTCCTAGCAGGCCTCCCTACTGGGAGAAGCACTGAGATGGGCTCCTCACCCTCTGTCCTAGCAGGCCTCCCTACTGGGAGAAGCACTGAGATGGGGGATCCTCACCCTCTGTCCTAGCAGGCCTCCCTACTGGGGGAAGCACTGAGATGGGCTCCTCACCCTTTGTCCTAGCAGGCCTCCCTACTGGGAGAAGCACTGAGATGGGCTCCTCACCCTCTGTCCTAGCAGGCCTCCCTACTGGGAGAAGCACTGAGATGGGCTCCTCACCCTCTGTCCGAGCAGGCCTCCCTACTGGGAGAAGCACTGAGATGGGCTCCTCACCCTCTGTCCTAGCAGGCCTCCCTACTGGGAGAAGCACTGAGATGGGCTCCTCACCCTCTGTCCGAGCAGGCCTCCCTACTGGGAGAAGCACTGAGATGGGTTCCTCACCCTCTGTCCGAGCAGGCCTCCCTACTGGGAGAAGCACTGAGATGGGTTCCTCACCCTCTGTCCTAGCAGGCCTCCCTACTGGGAGAAGCACTTGGTGTTTTCCTGCAGTGGTCATAATCTGTATCCAGTCATTTTTACATAAGGACGAACCGTAGTGCTTTGCCCTACCGTGCCCTGTGGAAGAAACCAGGGTCTGGCGTACCGTGCTCTGTGGAAGAAACCAGGGTCTGGCGTACCGTGCTCTGTGGAAGAAACCAGGGTCTGGCGTACTGTGAAGTGTGGAAGAAACCAGGGTCTGGCGTACCGTGCCCTGTGGAAGAAACCAGGGTCTGGCGTACCGTGCTCTGTGGAAGAAACCAGGGTCTGGCGTACTGTGAAGTGTGGAAGAAACCAGGGTCTGGCGTACCGTGCCCTGTGGAAGAAACCAGGGTCTGGCGTACCGTGCCCTGTGGAAGAAACCAGGGTCTGGCGTACCGTGCTCTGTGGAAGAAACCAGGGTCTGGCGTACCGTGAAGTGAGGCTGATCTGGTGTGAAATCAAAGCCGCGAAACATTTTTTTTCAAAATCCTAATTTTTCAGCCCCTCAACTCTGTGTGTTTTATTTGCTGTGTTGCTGATAGAAGAGCTACAGTCAACTAGGCAGTAAAACACACTGCAGCCTCCTCTGAAACATTTATATATTACCACGGTCTTCTCACCCTGCCTGGCATCCTTTTATCTGACACACACACACACACACACACACACACACACACACACACACACACACACACACACACACACACACACACACACACACACACACACACACACACACACACACACACACACACACACACACACACACACACACACACACACACACACACACCAGTCTGTAGTGTCAGGTTTCAGTCCGTCCTTATCAGTAAATTAGCGCAGTTGATTCTCTAACGAGGGGGCAGAGTGTTTGAGGGGGGAAGAGTGTTTGAGGGGGGGGGCAGAGTGTTTGAGGGGGTGGGGCAGCCAACGAGTGATGACACTTTATAGCCGTCTGCTGTGTTCCTGATGTCTTTACAGTGTGATGGGGGTGGTGAACATCCATCGGGTCAGTGTGGACCAGGCTCGGCTGGGGTCAGTGTGGGCCAGGCTCAGCTGGGGTCAGTGTGGGCCAGGCTCGTCTGGGGTCAGTGTGGACGAGGCTCGGCTGGGGTCAGTGTGGGCCAGGCTCGGCTGGTGTCAGTGTGGGCCAGGCTCGGCTGGGGTCAGTGTGGACGAGGCTCGGCTGGGGTCAGTGTGGGCCAGGCTCGGCTGGGGGCAGTGTCGGCTCGCGGGCCAGGCCGGGGTCGGTATGCGGGTCCTTCACCATCAGATGGCGGCCTGATGCTTGCTGTGTGGGCTGTTCAATATGAATATGACAGGCAGGTGAACTGGGTTGGACTGGACTGAGAGAGCAAAATGTTGGACTGGACGGAGAGAGCAAAATGTTGGACTGGACCGAGAGAGCAAAATGTTGGACTGGACCGAGAGAGCAAAATGTTGGACTGGACCGAGAGAGCAAAATGTTGGACTGGACCGAGAGAGCAAAATGTTGGACTGGACGGAGAGAGCAAAATGTTGGACTGGACCGAGAGAGCAAAATGTTGGACTGGACCGAGAGAGCAAAATGTTGGACTGGACCGAGAGAGCAAAATGTTGGACTGGACCGAGAGAGCAAAATGTTGGACTGGACCGAGAGAGCAAAATGTTGGGGGCAAGAGAAAATGTTGGACTGGACCGAGAGAGCAAAATGTTGGACTGGGCCGAGAGAGCAAAATGGGGGCAGAGAGCAAAATGTTGGACTGGGCCGAGAGAGCAAAATGTTGGACTGGGCCGACAAAATGTTGGACTGGGCCGAGAGACAAAATGTTGGGCAAGAGGTTGGACTGGGCCAGAGAGCAAAATGACTGAGAGCAAAATGTTGGACTGTTGACTGAGAGAGCAAAATGTTGGACTGGACCGAGAGAGCAAAATGTTGGACTGGACCGAGAGAGAGGTGTGGACAAAGAGCAAATGTTGGACTGGACCGAGAGAGCAAAATGTTGGACTGGACCGAGAGAGCAAAATGTTGGACTGGACCGAGGAGGGGCAAGAGGTTGGACTGGACTGAGAGAGCAAAATGTTGGACTGGACCGAAAATGGGCAAGAGGAGCAAAATGGACTGGACTGAGAGAGCAAAATGTTGGACTGGACTGAGAGAGCAAAATGTTGGACTGGACTGAGAGAGCAAAATGTTGGACTGGACTGAGGCGCAAAATGTTGGACTGGACTGAGAGAGCAAAATGTTGGACTGGACCGGGAAGGGGCAAAAAATGTTGGACTGGACTGGAGTAGCCTAGCTGTTGGTTTGGGTTGGGGAGGACACTTGATTGATGTTGGGGAGAGGTTGGAGAGAGGACACTGACTGGGTTAGATTGATGTTAGGGAGGAGGTTGGAGAGAGGACACTGACTGGGTTAGATTGATGTTAGGGGAGAGGTTGGAGAGAGGACACTGACTGGGTTAGATTGATGTTAGGGGGAGAGGTTGGAGAGAGGACACTGACTGGGTTAGATTGATGTTAGGGAGAGAGGTTGGAGAGAGGACACTGACTGGGTTAGATTGATGTTAGGGAGAGAGGTTGGAGAGAGGACACTGACTGGGTTAGATTGATGTTAGGGGGAGGAGAGGTTGGAGAGAGGACACTGACTGGGTTAGATTGATGTTAGGGGGAGGAGAGGTTGGAGAGAGGACACTGACTGGGTTAGATTGATGTTGGGGAGAGAGGACACTGACTGGGTTAGATTGATGTTGGGGGGAGAGGTTGGAGAGAGGACACTGACTGGGTTAGATTGATGTTAGGGGGAGAGGTTGGAGAGAGGACACTGACTGGGTTAGAATGATGTTGGGGAGAGGTTGGAGAGAGGACACTGACTGGGTTAGATTGATGTTAGGGGAGAGGGAGAGGGGACACTGACTGGGTTAGATTGATGTTAGGGGGAGAGGTTGGAGAGAGGACACTGACTGGGTTAGATTGATGTTAGGGGAGGAGAGGTTGGAGAGAGGACACTGACTGGGTTAGATTGATGTAAGGGGAGGAGAGGTTGGAGAGAGGACACTGACTGGGTTAGATTGATGTTAGGGGGAGGAGAGGTTGGAGAGAGGACACTGACTGGGTTAGATTGATGTTAGGGGGAGAGGTTGGAGAGAGGACACTGACTGGGTTAGATTGATGTTAGGGAGAGAGGACACTGACTGGGTTAGATTGATGTTAGGGGGAGAGGGAGAGAGGACACTGACTGGGTTAGATTGATGTTAGGGGGAGAGGGAGAGAGGACACTGACTGGGTTAGATTGATGTTAGGGAGAGAGGTTGGAGAGAGGACACTGACTGGGTTAGATTGATGTTAGGGGGAGAGGGAGAGGGGACACTGACTGGGTTAGAATGATGTTAGGGAGAGAGGACACTGACTGGGTTAGAATGATGTTAGGGGAGGATACCTGCTGTGGCTGTCTGAACAGGGACTGAAGCATCATGAAGAGTCAGTCTGTTGGTGCGTATCAGGCTGCCACTGCTCTTGTTCCTCCATCAGCACAGCAGGGCCTCACCACCCACCGACCAGCTGACCTGGAGACACGCACGGGATCACGCAGGGACTCTCAAACTCTCTCTCTCCACCCATTTTTCTCTCTCTCTCGCTCTCTTTCTCTCTCTTTCTCTCGCTCTCCCATTTTCTCTCTCTCTCGCTCTCCCATTCTCTCTCCCATTTTCTCTCTCTCCACCCATTTTCTCTCTCTTTCTCTCTCTTTCTCTCGCTCTCCCATTCTCTCTTTCTCTCGCTTCCCATTCTCTCTTTCTCTCGCTCTCCCATTTTCTCTCTCTCCCATCCTTTCTCTCTCCCATTCCCTCTCGCTCTCCCATTCCCTTTCTCGCTCTCCCCATTCCCTCTCTCTCTCTCTCTCCCATTCTCTCTCTTCTCTCTCTCTCCCATTCTCTCTTTCTCTCGCTCTCCCATTCTCTCTTTCTCTCGCTCTCCCATTTTCTCTCTCCCATCCCCCATTCGGCCTCTCTCTCTCTCCCATTCCCCCTCGCCTCTCTCTCTCTCCATTCCCCCGGCCTCTCTCTCTCTCCCATCCCCCGGCCTCTCTCTCTCCCATCCCCCCCCCACCGGCCTCTCTCTCTCCCCCCCACCGGCCTCTCTCTCTCTCCCCCCCCCGGCCTCTCTCTCCCATTCCCCCGGCCTCTCTCTCCTCCCATTCTCTCTCCCATTTTCCCTCTCTCCACCCATTTTCTCTCTCTCGCTCTCCCATTCTCTCTCCCATTTTCTCTCTCTCGCTCTCCCATTCTCTCTCCCATTTTCTCTCTCTCCACCCATTTTCTCTCTCTCTTTCTCTCTCTCTCTCTCTCCCATTCTCTCTTTCTCTCGCTCTCCCATTCTCTCTTTCTCTCGCTCTCCCATTCTCTCTTTCTCTCGCTCTCCCATTTTCTCTCTCCCCCCCCACCGGCCTCTCTCTCTCTCCCATTCCCCCGGCCTCTCTCTCTCTCCCATTCCCCCGGCCTCTCTCTCTCCCATCCCCCCCACCGGCCTCTCTCTCTCCCCCCACCGGCCTCTCTCCCCATTCCCACCGGCCTCTCTCTCTCTCCCATTCCCCCGGCCTCTCTCTCTCCCATTCCCCCGGCCTCTCTCTCTCTCCCATTCCCCCGGCCTCTCTCTCTCTCCCATTCCCCCCCGGCCTCTCTCTCTCCCATTCCCCCGGCCTCTCTCTCCCTCCCATTCCCCCGGCCTCTCTCTCTCTCCCATTCCCCCCCGGCCTCTCTCTCTCCTTGTTCCTTTGTGGGAGGCATGTAGGATCAGAATAAGGGTCTTGTTGTGTAGCTGTCTGAAGGTCCCTGTAGCTGTCTGGTCCCTGTAGCTGTCTGAAGGTCCCTGTACTGAAGGTCCCTGTAGCTGTCTGAAGGTCCCTGTAGCTGTCTGAAGGTAGCTGTCTGAAGGTAGCTGTCTGAAGGTAGCTGTCTGAAGGTAGCTGTCTGAAGGTCCCTGTAGCTGTCTGTAGGTCCCTGTAGCTGTCTGAAGGTCCCTGTAGCTGTCTGAAGGTCCCTGTAGCTGTCTGAAGGTAGCTGTCTGAAGGTAGCTGTCTGGTCCCTGTAGCTGTCTGTAGGTCCCTGTAGCTGTCTGTAGGTCCCTGTAGCTGTCTGTAGGTAGCTGTCTGAAGGTAGCTGTCTGAAGGTAGCTGTCTGAGGTAGCTGTCTGAAGGTAGCTGTCTGAAGGTAGCTGTCTGAAGGTCCCTGTAGCTGTCTGAAGGTCCCTGTAGCTGTCTGTAGGTCCCTGTAGCTGTCTGTAGGTCCCTGTAGCTGTCTGTAGGTCCCTGTAGCTGTCTGTAGGTCCCTGTAGCTGTCTGTAGGTCCCTGTAGCTGTCTGTAGGTCCCTGTAGCTGTCTGAAGGTCCCTGTCTGAAGGTAGCTGTCTGAAGGTAGCTGTCTGAAGGTAGCTGTCTGAAGGTAGCTGTCTGAAGGTAGCTGTCTGTAGGTCCCGGTAGCTGTCTGTAGGTCCCTGTAGCTGTCTGTAGGTCCCTGTAGCTGTCTGAAGGTAGCTGTCTGAAGGTCCCTGTAGCTGTCTGTAGGTCCCTGTAGCTGTCTGTAGGTCCCTGTAGCTGTCTGTAGGTCCCTGTAGCTGTCTGTAGGTCCCTGTAGCTGTCTGTAGGTCCCTGTAGCTGTCTGTAGGTCCCTGTAGCTGTCTGAAGGTCCCTGTAGCTGTCTGAAGGTAGCTGTCTGAAGGTTATTATTGATAGTCATTAGGATTGTACGGGGATGGTTCAGTGTGTTCTGTTTCTGAGAGATCCTGCAGTTTCACAGGTTAGCGTCTCTTTAGCATAATCATTTGGTGAGGGGCGACATGACGTTTCGGTTTGTCCCCCACTCCCGTCAGTCCTTCCACTTGGTCATCAAAATGCGCCCAAAACGTATGTCGGACAGAGAGAGAGGCAAAGCGACAGTCTTTACTCCGCCTAAAAATAAGGCCACGAAATGAGGATTTTTTTGTATGGAGGTCAGTGAATGTGTTATTTGACTAACAAAAAATACAATTGATAATTTGCTACGTGCTGCTTATTTGATTGAATATACGTTTTGTTATTGGTGGGTGTGTCTCTCTGTTCGCCTGTGCGTTTGTCTCTCAAGCCTCGGCTGACACACGATCAGGAAGAGAAACTGTTGAGGGAAATTGGACCTGATTCACCACAGTGAAATGAATGATTCATTAGAAATGAATGATTCTTCATGATTCACCACAGAAATTAGAAATGAATGATTCTTCATGATTCACCACAGCAGACATTAGAAATGAATGATTCATCATGATTCACCACAGCAGACATTAGAAATGAATGATTCTTCATGATGAACATCACCAGACATTAGAAATGAATGATTCATCATGATTCACCACAGCAGACATTAGAAACAAATGATTCTTCATGATTCACCACAGCAGACATTAGAAATGAATGATTCTTCCTGATGAACCTCACCAGACATTAGAAACAAATGATTCTTCATGATTCTCCACAGAAGACATTAGAAATGAATGATTCATCATGATTCACCACAGCAGACATTAGAAATGAATGATTCTTCATGATTCTCCACAGAAGACATTAGAAATGAATGATTCTTCCTGATGAACATCACCAGACATTAGAAATGAATGATTCATCATGATTCACCACAGCAGACATTAGAAATGAATGATTCATCATGATTCACCAGAAGACATTAGAAATGAATGATTCTTCATGATTCTCCACAGAAGACATTAGAAATGAATGATTCTTCATGATTCTCCACAGAAGACATTAGAAATGAATGATTCTTCCTGATGAACCTCACCAGACATGTGACTCTGTTTATTAATTCTGAGTTCAACTAGATTATACGGGGATTTAGCGTGTTCTTTTCCTCTTCTCCCTCCCGACTCGTACTAAACGCCTCCGGCTGCTTTGGTTAGAAAATCACTTTTTAACAAGTCAACAATCAGGATTAACCTCCTGAGGGCCAACAACGTTTAATAAAAGTATATATTTTTTTATAAATCTGCTTTTGATAATAATATATTTTATAACAAAGCTGCCCGCCTTGAAAACAGAATAGGGATGTTCAGAGAATGTATTTTTAATGTTGAGTGGTGAAAGGCTAGGGAAGCGGTTCTTGAAGATGGAGAAAGAGAGCGGTTCAGAAGTTGTTTAAGAGCTCTGGTTTGTAGTTGGTGATGCATTCTGGGTGGGGTGGAAATCACTCTAGTATAAGGAAGTGTAGGGAAGTCTGTTTTGGCCCAATAAACACCTGGAACAAGACTCGGGCAAAATTTGTCAAATGTTTTTTTTGCAAATTCCAAAAAGGCAGTCGAACATCTTTCCCCTTAACGTCTCTCTGTTTCTCCAAAACCAGAGGATTCATTCCATGAAATCAGCCGCCACTTCCCTCCAAGTCTGCAGTATTAATTCTTGTCCCGAGACAAGAAGGCTTGTGAATGTTGTCACTAGACGACGGCAACGTCGGCGCAGAGCAGCGGTGACACAGTTCCTCTTATTATCAACTGGTGTTTCCTCTAGTCACCAGACCACACACACACACACACACACACACACACACACACACACACACACACACACACACACACACACACACACACACACACACACACACACACACACACACACACACACACACACACACACACACACACACACACACAGACACACACACACACAGAGGCATACAAACTCAATTCCACCCCCCATTTTTTTTTGCATTACACAACAACCGAAAACCTGCAACACTGACTAAATTACCGGTTTCCTGTTTTTACCGAGACAGACCTCGACCTGTTTTTAAAAGGTGAAGTTTTGTACATTTTATTGACTAATTATTGTAATAAACTGTGGGTCCCAAATGGCCCTCGGTCATGGCCCTACGGTCAAAAGTAGGGCACTAAATCGGCAATAGGGTGACATTTACACAACAGTCTTATGGATCAGATTGCATAAACATTACACCGTGCACACACGGCCTTATCTCATTACACCGGCCTTATCTCATTACACCGGCCATATCTCATTACACCGGCCTTATCTCATTACACCGGCCATATCTCCTTACACCGGCCTTATCTCATTACACCGGCCATATCTCATTATCTCTCATTACACCGGCCTTATCTCATTACACCGGCCATATCTCATTACACCGGCCTTATCTCATTACACCGGCCATATCTCATTACACCGGCCATATCTCATTACACCGGCCTTATCTCATTACACCGGCCTTATCTCCTTACACCGTATCTCATTACACCGGCCATATCTCCTTACACCGGCCACTCCTTACACCGGCCTTATCTCCTTACACCGGCCTTATCTCATTACACCGGCCTTATCTCATTACACCGGCCTCATATCTCATCACACCGTATCGCATTACACCGGCCTTATCTCATCACACCGGCCTTATCTCATCACACCGGCCTTATCTCATTACACCGTGCCATATCTCCGGCCTTATCTCATCACACCGGCCTTATCTCATCACACCGGCCTTATCTCATCACACCTCTTTACACACCGCCTTATCTCATTACACCGGCCTTATCTCATTACACCGGCCTTATCTCATTACACCGGCCATATCTTATTTATCTCCTTACACCGCCATATCTCATTACACGGCCTTATCTCATTACACCGGCCTTATCTCATCACACCGCCTTATCTCATCACACCGGCCTTATCTCATCACACCGGCCATATCTCATTACACCGGCCTTATCTCATTACACCGGCCTTATCTCATTACACCGGCCTTATCTCATTACACCGGCCTTATCTCATCACACCGGCCTTATCTCATCACACCGGCCTTATCTCATCACACCGGCCTTATCTCATCACACCGTGCACACCGGCCTTATCTCATCACACCGGCCTTATCTCATCACACCGGCCTTATCTCATCACACCGTGCACACCGGCCTTATCTCATCACACCGGCCTTATCTCATCACACCGTGAACACCGGCCTTATCTCATCACACCGTGCGAACACCGGCCTTATCTCATTACACCGTGCACACCGGCCTTATCTCATCACACCGGCCTTATCTCATCACACCATGCACACCGGCCTTATCTCAGTACACCGGCCTTATCTCATCACACCGTGCGCACACCGGCCTTATCTCCTATGGTTTATTTGAATAGCGGGAGGTTGAGGAACACTCAAGTTGTTGTCTCTGTGTGTTTTAGTGTGACCACTAGGGAAATATTAGCTCAATAAGAGACGCTTGTTTTCCCCCTACCTGTGTGTGTGTGTGTGTGTGTGTGTGTGTGTGTGTGTGTGTGTGTGTGTGTGTGTGTGTGTGTGTGTGTGTGTGTGTGTGAGTGTGTGTGGTGTGTGTGTCTGTGGTGTGTGTGAGTCTGTGTGTGTGTGAGTCTGTGTGTGTGTGTCTGTGTGTGTGTGTGTATGAGTCTGTGGGAGATGAGTCTGGATGAGTCTGTGTGGTGTGTAGTCTGTGAGGTGTGTAGGAGTCTGTGTGGTGTGTAGGAGTCTCTGAGAGAGGATACCCTCGACTCCTACTAGGAGTCTGTCTGTCTGTTTTGTAACCCAAAGGCCTCTTGTCTCAATACTTTTTTTTTTCTTGTTTTGATTTTCATCTTTTATGTTTTTGTCCTCATTTCAAAATATCTTTGCCTTTTTTCGCAATTTCCTCCTCATCCAGCAGTGAGACGTGTTGTTCTCGCTGACAAAACCTCGTGTTCTGTTATGAGGGGAATCGAGGCATGTGTCGTGGTTGGACATGTTGTGGACAATGTTCATAAGAAATACTCAGACGTTAAGAGGTTAGACCCAGTAGTTTATCCACAGTTTGTTTTTGACTAACAATTCAGAGCAGATTCTGGGAACAACATGCCAACTGGTACAGACCAGTTTGTTTTTGACTAACAGTTCAGAGCAGATTCTGGGAACATGCCAACTGTTACAGACCAGTTTGTTTTTGACTAACAGTTCAGAGCAGATTCTGGGAACATGCCAACTGTTACAGACCAGTTTGTTTTTGACTAACAGATCAGATCAGATTCTGGGAACATGCCAACTGTTACAGACCAGTTTGTTTTTGACTAACAGTTCAGAGCAGATTCTGGGAACATGCCAACTGTTACAGACCAGTTTGTTTTTGACTAACAGATCAGATCAGATTCTGGGAACATGCCAACTGTTACAGAACAGTTTGTTTTTGACTAACAGTTCAGAGCAGATTCTGGGAACATGCCAACTGTTACAGACCAGTTTGTTTTTGACTAACAGATCAGATCAGATTCTGGGAACAACATGCCAACTGTTACAGAACAGTTTGTTTTTGACTAACAGTTCAGATCAGATTCTGGGAACAACATGCCAACTGGTACAGACCAGTTTGTTTTTGACTAACAGATCAGATCAGATTCTGGGAACAACATGCCAACTGTTACAGAACAGTTTGTTTTTGACTAACAGTTCAGATCAGATTCTGGGAACAACATGCCAACTGTTACAGAACAGTTTGTTTTTGACTAACAGTTCAGATCAGATTCTGGGAACAACATGCCAACTGGTACAGACCAGTTTGTTTTTGACTAACAGTTCAGTTCAGATTCTGGGAACATGCCAACTGTTACAGAACAGTTTGTTTTTGACTAACAGTTCAGATCAGATTCTGGGAACAACATGCCAACTGTTACAGAACAGTTTGTTTTTGACTAACAGTTCAGATCAGATTCTGGGAACAACATGCCAACTGGTACAGACCAGTTTGTTTTTAAAGACCAAGAAACACTTACTCTCACCTCCTACTCATAAAACACTTTTTAATTTGTTAATTATTCAGACTGTTCCGTTCTGTCGCCAGCATTTTAATACCAGTTTTATTGGGCTGTGAGTCGTCAGTGTGAGCAGAATCTTGATTTTGGTGTGGAACAGCGAAGAGAACCGAGGCGAAGACGAGGGAATGTATTGCTCCTGTGGGGGAACTAACCCAGAGAGGGAAGTCAGCCGTAAACCTCCATCATATCATGTTATAAACCGGTACAACGTTCAACTCCATGCATATTGAATGGCTCTTTAGTTCTCTCTCACTGCTGCTTCTGTCAGAACTGTGTTTTACCCTCCTTCTGCTTTTTCTCAAGACATTACAGCGAAAACCCCTTGGTTACTGATAATGTTTACACTAAATGCTTCTGGCGGAGAGGGAGAGCCTCGTATGTGTATGTGTGTGTGTGTGAGAGCTATTTCTGTGTCCAGTCCCAGTGCTGACGATGGGATCCAGTCTGCCGCTGTCCTATGGGTTTCTGAGCTTCTGGAACAGGGTGTTCTAGAAGCCTGCAGGATGGGAACAGGGTGTTCTAGAAGCCTGCGGATGGGAACAGGGTGTTCTAGAAGCCTGCAGGATGGGAACAGGGTGTTCTAGAAGCCTGCAGGAGGGAACAGGGTGTTCTGAAGCCTGAACAGGGTGTTCTATTTCTGCAGGAGGGAACAGGGTGTTCTGGAAGCCTGCAGGATGGGAACAGGGTGTTCTAGAAGCCTGCAGGATGGGAACAGGGTGTTCTAGAAGCCTGCAGGAGGGAACAGGGTGTTCTGGAAGCCTGCAGGATGGGAACAGGGTGTTCTAGAAGCCTGCAGGATGGGAACAGGGTGTTCTAGAAGCCTGCAGGATGGGAACAGGGTGTTCTAGAAGCCTGCAGGATGGGAACAGGGTGTTCTGGAAGCCTGCAGGATGGGAACAGGGTGTTCTAGAAGCCTGCAGGAGGGAACAGGGTGTTCTGGAAGCCTGCAGGAGGGAACAGGGTGTTCTAAAAGCCTGCAGGATGGGAACAGGGTGTTCTAAAAGCCTGCAGGATGGGAACAGGGTGTTCTAGAAGCCTGCAGGAGGGAACAGGGTGTTCTGGAAGCCTGCAGGAGGGACCCGGGTGTTCTAAAAGCCTGCAGGAGGGAACAGGGTGATCTAGAAGCCTGCAGGAGGGAACAGGGTGTTCTAAAAGCCTGCAGGAGGGAACGGGGTGATCTAGAAGCCTGCAGGAGGGAACAGGGTGATCTAGAAGCCTGCAGGAGGGAACGGGGTGTTCTAAAAGCCTGCAGGATGGGAACGGGGTGTTCTAGAAGCCGGCAGGATGGGAACGGGGTGTTCTAGAAGCCGGCAGGATGGGAACGGGGTGTTCTAGAAGCCGGCAGGATGGGAACGGGGTGTTCTAGAAGCCGGCAGGATGGGAACGGGGTGTTCTAGAAGCCGGCAGGATTTGAACGGGGTGTTCTAGAAGCCGGCAGGATTTGAACGGGGTGTTCTAGAAGCCGGCAGGATTTGAACGGGGTGTTCTAGAAGCCGGCAGGATTTGAACGGGGTGTTCTAGAAGCCGGCAGGATGTGAACGGGGTGTTCTAGAAGCCGGCAGGATGGGAACAGGGTGTTCTAGAAGCCGGCAGGATGGAACACCAGGAATAGAAACACATCTTCTACCTCCACTTGAGCAGCGCTCTGTTCTAACCTCCCAACACAAACAACTCCATGGGTTTTTCTCACAGCTGCCCGGTCCTCTACACATTCTCAGTCCTCAAGTGTTGTAGGTTTTTCTCACAGCTGCCTGGTCCTCTACACATTCTCATTCCCCAAGTGCTTCACAATGACATGGCACTTAGCCTGTCTTATTTTTCCAAAAGGCCTCATTTGGCTTGTCTTGTGAACTGAGTCTCTGAGAAATGGTTTGGCCAGTCTATGATGAGAGACACATGGCCTGAAGTGTTGAGGACAAGCCTCTTTTAGTCTTTCTCATCTGTCTGTCTGTCTGGATGACCAGACTGCCCACACTACCCTGACTCTATGGTGTCTTGTCTGTCTGTCTGGATGACCAGACTGCTCACACTACCCTTCCTTCAAGTTTCAGAACACTGAGAGATGATTGGGGGATGGGAGGGGGCGAGGGTGATGCAAGGCTTTCTGATGGCCTGTCTGTGTTTAGTCCACAGCACTCTGATGGGGTTGAACACACACACTGTTGCCTTCCTGGCGAGGCCGACACGCCGCCGTTACCCAGGTCCCCTAATGAGTGGCCAGCAGTCACTCCTGTTAATCTTCTTTTTAAATAACGTTCTCTAATAGTCTCCGCGTCCCTCAAATGTTGTGTTTATTGCCTCTCGTTAACGACAACGTCCCCAGTCGACTAAAGTTCACTAATCAGTACTTTCTCTGCCTGTGTTTTTGTACTGAGGTTTGGTTTAAACATTAAGTCAGTGTAACAGTATAACTTTACAAAAGCCGCGACCCTTTGCAGAGCAAAGGGGGAACCACTACTTCAAGGTCTCAGAGCAAGTGACAGTATTTAGCGCACACCGCTAACTAAGCTAGCCGTTTCACATCCGTTTACATCAGCTGTGTGTTTGTGGCTCCCAGGCTTCTTTTTAACAGGCTGAAATGCTGCATGTCATGTTTGCTGTATTAAAGACTGTAATGCCACCAGGATGCATTCTGTGTTTGTGGCTCGGGATTCTTCACGAGTTACTTTCACAGTTCCGAGCAGTTCTACATTTGCATGTGATTTGCATGTGATTTGCATGGGGTTACTGTGTTGGGAACTGACTCTGCTTGCCTGGGACTTTGTGGGTTAGATAACCTAAATGTGTTTTTAATTCCTGAGAAAGCAGGCAGCCCTAGCCAATACTCTGATTATTATTAATTAAATTAGGACACTTAACTGCAGAAACCATAAATATTCGGGGGATATTACTATTGGCCACAAACAGAGCAGGAGGTCTGCAATCTGTTCCCAGTGTAAAGTGGTTTAGTATGTGTAGTTGTGTGTGGGGTGTTGTTTATGGCTTGGTGGGAACATTAATACCCCGTCCCTAAGAGGTATAACCAGCGGATATTACTCTTTCTATGGAAGGTGTCGGGAGGGGAGGGGGTGTCGGGAGGGGAGGGGGTGTCGGGAGGGGGTGGTGTCGGGAGGGGAGGGGGTGTCGGGAGGGGAGGGGAGGGGGTGTGTCGGGAGGGGAGGGGAGGAGGGGAGGGGGGGTCGGGAGGGGAGGGGGTGTCGGGAGGGGAGGGGGTGTCGGGACAGGAGGGGAGGGGGTGTCGGGAGGGGAGGGGAGGGGGTGTCGGGAGGAGGAGGAGGTGTCGGGAGGGGAGGAGGTGTCGGGAGGGGAGGAGGTGTCGGGAGGTGTCGGGAGGGGAGGGGAGGAGGTGTCGCTCGCCCTGTCTGTTGGTCTGTCTGCCCCCCCCCAGGACACCAGGATGATTTAATGCAGTGCCAAGGATTAGTGCTGGCATGACAACAAGGAGGGCAGCAGGAACCATAAGAGAGCTGACCTCTGTGGTGACCTCTCCAACTCACAATTCCCAACACACACACTTTTGAGAGGCCGCACACACACACACACACACACACACACACACACACCGCTCTCAACTCCCATCACCGAGGCTCAGGAGAGATGGGGGCGTGGCCTGGCACACTGCCTTTGTATCTTACCACTAAGTAAATATGTGCTGTCTGATGTTTCCCCATAAGTAAGAAGGCTTGTCCAAGCTAGAATGGCCCATAGTTCCCCCATAAGTAAGAAGGCTTGTCCAAGCCAGAATGGCCCATAGTCCCCCCATAAGTAAGAAGGCTTGTCCAAGCCAGAATGGCCCATAGTTCCCCCATAAGTAAGAAGGCTTGTCCAAGCCAGAATGGCCCATAGTCCCCCATAAGTAAGAAGGCTTGTCCAAGCTGGAATCTCCATAGTCCCCCAATAAGTCCCCCAAAGTAGAAGGCTTGTCCAAGCTAGAATGGCCCATAGTCCCCCAATAAGTAAGAAGGCTTGTCCAAGCTAGAATGGCCCATAGTTCCCCCATAAGTAAGAAGGCTTGTCCAAGCTAGAATGGCCCATAGTTCCCCCATAAGTAAGAAGGCTTGTCCAAGCCAGAATGGCCCATAGTTCCCCCATAAGTTCCCCCAGAATGGCCCATAGTTCCCCATAAGTAAGAAGGCTTGTCCAAGCCAGAATGGCCCATAGTTCCCCATAAGTAATAAGGCTTGTCCAAGCTAGAATGGCCCATAGTTCCCCATAAGTAAGAAGGCTTGTCCAAGCCAGAATGGCCCATAGTTCCCCCATAAGTAAGAAGGCTTGTCCAATCCAGAATGGCCCATAGTTCCCCAATAAGTAAGAAGGCTTGTCCAAGCCAGAATGGCCCATAGTTCCCCAATAAGTAAGAAGGCTTGTCCAAGCCAGAATGGCCCATAGTCCCCCCATAAGTAAGAAGGCTTGTCCAAGCCAGAATGGCCCATAGTTCCCCAATAAGTAAGAAGGCTTGTCCAAGCCAGAATGGCCCATAGTTCCCCATAAGTAAGAAGGCTTGTCCAAGCCAGAATGGCCCATAGTTCCCCCATGCTGATGGCAATAATGGCTTAGCCTGGAAGACTAAACATTAATGGGTGTATCTCTCTAACAGTGCTTTGGTCTTTTGGGCAGGATGCATCTAAAACCATCCTTCCTGGTTTAGTGATGTTTACCATTGTACCAGTCTCTGTAACAGTGCCAGTCACCCTACCTTAGATCCAGGGCCAAGCTGTCAGGCCTACAGGCCCCGGCCAGCCAGCCTACCCCCGCTAGCCAGCCAGTCGTCAGGCCTACAGGCCCCGCTAGCCAGCCAGTCGTCAGGCCTACAGGCCCTGCTAGCCAGCCAGTCGTCAGGCCTACAGGCCCCGCTAGCCAGCCAGCCGTCAGGCCTACAGGCCCCGCTAGCCAGCCAGCCAGGCCTACAGGCCCCGCTAGCCAGCCAGTCGTCAGGCCTACAGGCCCCGCTAGCCAGCCAGTCGTCAGGCCTACAGGCCCCGCTAGCCAGCCAGTCGTCAGGCCTACAGGCCCCGCTAGCCAGCCAGTCGTCAGGCCTACAGGCCCCGCTAGCCAGCCAGTCTAGGCCTAGGCCCCGCTAGCCAGCCAGCCGTCAGGCCCCGCTAGCCAGCCAGTCGTCAGGCCCAGCCAGTCGTCAGGCCCCGCTAGCCAGCCAGCTAGCCAGCCAGTCAGCCAGCTGTCAGGCCTACAGGCCCCGCTAGCCAGCCAGTCGTCAGGCCCCGCTAGCCAGCCAGTCGTGGACTGGGCCCCGCTAGCCAGCCAGCCGTCCAGGCCTAGCAGGCCCCGACAAGCCAGCCAGCCGTTCAGGCCTACAGGGCCCGCTAGCCAGCCAGCCGGTGGCCTGTCTCCCAGCTAGCCAGCCAGCCGACAAGGCAGCCAGCCTGTTCAGGTCTCTGGGGCAAGGTAGGTGGACTGGGTGGGTGTCTCTCTCCCAGGTGGCAGCCGACAAGGCAGCCATTCTGTTCAGGTCTCTGGGGCCAGGTGGGTGGACTGGGTGGGGGTGTCTCTCTCCCAGGTGGCAGCCGACAAGGCAGCCAGCCTGTTCAGGTCTCTGGGGCCAGGTGGGTGGACTGGGTGGGGGTGTCTCTCTCCCAGGTGGCAGCCGACAAGGCAGCCAGCCTGTTCAGGTCTCTGGGGCCAGGTGGGTGGACTGGGTGGGGGTGTCTCTCTCCCAGGTGGCAGCCGACAAGGCAGCCAGCCTGTTCAGGTCTCTGGGGCCAGGTGAGGTGTTCTTGTCCCTCCCAGGTTAGGCTCTCTCTCTCTCTCTACCAGGTGGCAGCTGACTGACGGCAGCCTGCTTAGAGCTGTAACTTTACCTGGGTTTGGGCGAACCTTGACCTGTGGAAGGTTTCCCCTCCGTCCTCTGGGTGTGCCAATTTAACTCTAAACTCCGCAGGCCTAGAGGAAGCTCTGTGCTCGCCACGGGAGGTAATGTGTCTACATTCCAAATAGAACCCTATTCCCTATGTAGTGCACTACTTTTGACCAGAGCCCTATGGGAGCCCTAAGGGCCCTGGTCAAAAGTAGTGCACTACATAGGGGATAGGGTGCTATTCAGGACGTTCACTAGTTGTGTTTATTCTCAAACCACAATCAGGCGGGCGGCTGATGAAACACCAAACGACTTCTATCAACAGCCCAGAGAACAAACTGTGTGTGTGTGTGTGTGTGTGTGTGTGTGTGTGTGTGTGTGTGTGTGTGTGTGTGTGTGTGTGTGTGTGTGTGTGTGTGTGTGTGTGTGTGTGTGTGTGTGTGTGTGTGTGTGTGTGTGTGTGTGTGTGTGTGTACTCTCTGCCCAGTAGAGAGTTTAGAATGGAAACGAGATGCAAATATTTACCTTAATCATTCGGAGCCGCAGACTGGCTGCTTTGGCTGTGCAGAGGTGTCTGTTGTGTGATATCCAAGGGCAAGGTTTGGCTCCAATAGGTACTGAGACCTACCTCCTGGCTGGCCCAATAGGTACTGAGACCTACCTCCTGGCTGGCCCAATAGGTACTGAGACCTACCTCCTGGCTGGCCCAATAGGTACTGAGACCTACCTCCTGGCTGGCCCAATAGGTACTGAGACCTACCTCCTGGCTGGCCCAATAGGTACTGAGACCTACCTCCTGGCTGGCCCAATAGGTACTGAGACCTACCTCCTGGCTGCCCAATAGGTACTGAGACCTACCTCCTGGCTGGTACTGAGACCTACCTCCTGGCTGGCCCAATGGTACTGAGACCTACCTCCTGGCTGGCCCAATAGGTACTGAGACCTACCTCCTGGCTGGCCCAATAGGTACTGAGACCTACCTCCTGGCTGGCCCAATAGGTACTGTACCTCCTGGCTGGCCCAATAGGTACTGAGACCTACCTCCTGGCTGGCCCAATAGGTACTGAGACCTACCTCCTGGCTGGCCCAATAGGTACTGAGACCTACCTCCTGGCTGGCCCAATAGGTACTGAGACCTACCTCCTGGCTGGCCCAATAGGTACTGAGACCTACCTCCTGGCTGGCCCAATAGGTACTGAGACCTACCTCCTGGCTGGCCCAATAGGTACTGAGACCTACCTCCTGGCTGGCCCAATAGGTACTGAGACCTACCTCCTGGCTGGCCCAATAGGTACTGAGACCTACCTCCTGGCTGGCCCAATAGGTACTGAGACCTACCTCCTGGCTGGCCCAATAGGTACTGAGACCTACCTCCTGGCTGGCCCAATAGGTACTGAGACCTACCTCCTGGCTGGCCCAATAGGTACTGAGACCTACCTCCTGGCTGGCCCAATAGGTACTGAGACCTACCTCCTGGCTGGCCCAATAGGTACTGAGACCTACCTCCTGGCTGGCCCAATAGGTACTGAGACCTACCTCCTGGCTGGCCCAATAGGTACTGAGACCTACCTCCTGGCTGGCCCAATAGGTACTGAGACCTACCTCCTGGCTGGCCCAATAGGTACTGAGACCTACCTCCTGGCTGGCCCAATAGGTACTGAGACCTACCTCCTGGCTGGCCCAATAGGTACTGAGACCTACCTCCTGGCTGGCCCAATAGGTACTGAGACCTACCTCCTGGCTGGCCCAATAGGTACTGAGACCTACCTCCTGGCTGGCCCAATAGGTACTGAGACCTACCTCCTGGCTGGCCCAATAGGTACTGAGACCTACCTCCTGGCTGGCCCAATAGGTACTGAGACCTACCTCCTGGCTGGCCCAATAGGTACTGAGACCTACCTCCTGGCTGGCCCAATAGGTACTGAGACCTACCTCCTGGCTGGCCCAATAGGTACTGAGACCTACCTCCTGGCTGGCCCAATAGGTACTGAGACCTACCTCCTGGCTGGCCCAATAGGTACTGAGACCTACCTCCTGGCTGGCCCAATAGGTACTGAGACCTACCTCCTGGCTGGCCCAATAGGTACTGAGACCTACCTCCTGGCTGGCCCAATAGGTACTGAGACCTACCTCCTGGCTGGCCCAATAGGTACTGAGACCTACCTCCTGGCTGGCCCAATAGGTACTGAGACCTACCTCCTGGCTGGCCCAATAGGTACTGAGACCTACCTCCTGGCTGGCCCAATAGGTACTGAGACCTACCTCCTGGCTGGCCCAATAGGTACTGAGACCTACCTCCTGGCTGGCCCAATAGGTACTGAGACCTACCTCCTGGCTGGCCCAATAGGTACTGAGACCTACCTCCTGGCTGGCCCAATAGGTACTGAGACCTACCTCCTGGCTGGCCCAATAGGTACTGAGACCTACCTCCTGGCTGGCCCAATAGGTACTGAGACCTACCTCCTGGCTGGCCCAATAGGTACTGAGACCTACCTCCTGGCTGGCCCAATAGGTACTGAGACCTACCTCCTGGCTGGCCCAATAGGTACTGAGACCTACCTCCTGGCTGGCCCAATAGGTACTGAGACCTACCTCCTGGCTGGCCCAATAGGTACTGAGACCTACCTCCTGGCTGGCCCAATAGGTACTGAGACCTACCTCCTGGCTGGCCCAATAGGTACTGAGACCTACCTCCTGGCTGGCCCAATAGGTACTGAGACCTACCTCCTGGCTGGCCCAATAGGTACTGAGACCTACCTCCTGGCTGGCCCAATAGGTACTGAGACCTACCTCCTGGCTGGCCCAATAGGTACTGAGACCTACCTCCTGGCTGGCCCAATAGGTACTGAGACCTACCTCCTGGCTGGCCCAATAGGTACTGAGACCTACCTCCTGGCTGGCCCAATAGGTACTGAGACCTACCTCCTGGCTGGCCCAATAGGTACTGAGACCTACCTCCTGGCTGGCCCAATAGGTACTGAGACCTACCTCCTGGCTGGCCCAATAGGTACTGAGACCTACCTCCTGGCTGGCCCAATAGGTACTGAGACCTACCTCCTGGCTGGCCCAATAGACCTACCTCCTGGCTGGCCCACTGAGACCTACCTCCTGGCTGGCCCAATAGGTACTGAGACCTACCTCCTGGCTGGCCCAATAGGTACTGAGACCTACCTCCTGGCTGGCCCAATAGGTACTGAGACCTACCTCCTGGCTGGCCCAATAGGTACTGAGACCTACCTCCTGGCTGGCCCAATAGGTACTGAGACCTACCTCCTGGCTGGCCCAATAGGTACTGAGACCTACCTCCTGGCTGGCCCAATAGGTACTGAGACCTACCTCCTGGCTGGCCCAATAGGCTGGACCCTCCTGGCTGGCCCAATAGGTACTGAGACCTACCTCCTGGCTGGCCCAATAGGTACTGAGACCTTACCTCCTGGCTGGCCCAATAGGTACTGAGACTGAGACCTACCTCCTGGCTGGCCCAATAGGTACTGAGACCTACCTCCTGGCTGGCCCAATAGGTACTGAGACCTACCTCCTGGCTGGCCCAATAGGTACTGAGACCTACCTCCTGGCTGGCCCAATAGGTACTGAGACCTACCTCCTGGCTGGCCCAATAGATGCTAATACTTACCTCCTGGCTGGCCCAATAGATACTGGTACTAACCTCCTGGCTGGCCCAATAGATACTAATACTTACCTCCTGGCTGGCCCAATAGATACTGGTACTTACTAACCTCCTGGCTGGCCCAATAGATACTGGTATTACCTCCTGGCTGGCCCAATAGATACTGATACTTACCTCCTGGCTGGCCCAATAGGTACTGGACCTACCTCCTGGCTGGCCCAATAGATACTGAATACTAACCTCCTGGCTGGCCCAATAGATACTGGTACTTACCTCCTGGCTGGCCCAATAGATACTGGTACTACCTCCTGGCTGGCCCAATAGATACTGAGTTTTACCTCCTGGCTGGCCCAATAGATACTGGTACTTACCTCCTGGCTGGCCCAATAGATACTAATACTTACCTCCTGGCTGGCCCAATAGATACTGGTACTAACCTCCTGGCTGGCCCAATAGATACTAATACTTACCTCCTGGCTGGCCCAATAGATACTGGTACTAACCTCCTGGCTGGCCCAATAGATACTGGTACTAACCTCCTGGCTGGCCCAATAGATACTGGTACTTACCTCCTGGCTGGCCCAATAGATACTGGTACTAACCTCCTGGCTGGCCCAATAGATACTGAGACTAACCTCCTGGCTGGCCCAATACATACTGGTACTTACCTCCTGGCTGGCCCAATAGATACTGAGACTTACCTCCTGGCTGGCCCAATAGATACTGAGTCTTACCTCCTGGCTGGCCCAATAGATTCTGAGACTTACCTCCTAGCTGGCCCAATAGATACTAATACTAACCTCCTGGCTGGCCCAATAGATACTGGTACTTACCTCCTGGCTGGCCCAATAGATACTGAGACTTACCTCCTGGCTGGCCCAATAGATACTGGTACTAACCCCCTGGCTGGCCCAATATATACTGGTACTAACCTCCTGGCTGGCCCAATATATACTGGTACTAACCTCCTGGCTGGCCCAATAGATATTGAGACTTATCTCCTGGTTGGCCCAATAGATACTGGTACTAACCCTGGCTGGCCCAATAGATACTGGTACTAATCTCCTGGCTGGCCCAATAGATACTGGTACTAACCTCCTGGCTGGCCCAATAGATACTGGTACTAACCTCCTGGCTGGCCCAATACATACTGGTACTAACCTCCTGGCTGGCCCAATACATACTGATACTAACCTCCTGGCTGGCCCAATACATACTAGTACTAACCTCCTGGCTGGCCCAATAGATACTGAGACTAACCTCCTGGCTGGCCCAATAGATACTGAGACTAACCTCCTGGCTGGCCCAATACATACTGGTACTTACCTCCTGGCTGGCCCAATAGATACTGAGACTTACCTCCTGGCTTGCCCAATAGATACTGAGACTTACCTCCTGGCTGGCCCAATAGATACTAATACTTACCTCCTGGCTGGCCCAATAGATACTGATACTAATCTCCTGGCTGGCCCAATAGATACTGAGTTTTACCTCCTGGCTGGCCCAATAGATACTGAGTTTTACCTCCTGGCTGGCCCAATAGATACTGAGTTTTACCTCCTGGCTGGCCCAATAGATACTGAGACTTACCTCCTGGCTGGCCCAATAGATACTGAGACTTACCTCCTGGCTGGCCCAATAGATACTGAGACTTACCTCCTGGCTGGCCCAATAGATACTGAGACTTACCTCCTGGCTGGCCCAATAGATACTGAGACTCACCTCCTGGCTGGCCCAATAGATACTAATACTTACCTCCTGGCTGGCCCAATAGATACTGA
>NW_025746103.1:0-55000 GCF_021184085.1 Oncorhynchus gorbuscha
AGCAGTAATGAACGCATGTAAAAATGCCCATAAGTGTTCAAATCGCCTGTAAACAGACACGGGACATGTTTGTTTTTAATCACGTGTACAACAAAAAAATTCTTTGACACTTGAAACAAGCAAGTGAAAAATGATAATTTAGTGTTGACGAGTTCTGGTAAAACGATTTGAAACTCTTGGTCTTCAATATCTGACAGCTCGAGTTCTCACGCCTGTGGTTCGAAGACGTGGCATCATAGTTCTGTCAAGCCGCTTTGCTGACAACGAACCATCTCCCGACCCGGGTATTCAGCCAATCAGCAGCTGCCGCTGCAGTTGAGAGTAACTTTGGGCAAAACAAAAGATTGAAGTGCCTTTGCACGTGGTATGGTAGCAGGTGCCAGGCACATCCAGCCAACTTGACACGACTAGGAAGCATAGGAGTCAACATGGGCCAGCATCACTGTGCAACGCTTTTCACACCTTGTAAAATCCATGTCCCTACGATTTGAGGCTGCTCTGAGGGCAAAAAAGGTGCAACTGAATATTAGGAAGGTGTTATTAATATGAAATTACCTGTTGTGCTGATGACATAACATAAACACTACCATGGATACCTGCTATGCTCATGAGGAAACGTTATAATCATTACTATAGCCGCAGGAAGTAGAGGTGCTGGGCTCCAGTCACAATCAGGAACCAGTGACTGTAGGTTTGGATGAGAGAGGCAGGCTGGGTTTGTCCTCACTGTCAACTCTGGGTAGGATCCTAGTCTGAAATAGAAGTCTGAGATCAACTTCCTGGTTCTCCTCTGTGCAGGCCACACCCCCTCCCATTGTTACAGTGTGTATGAACACAATTTGAACAATGGCTTCCTAAAATGCGGTGGTGCTTAATAACCCACTAGGAAAGGTTCTGGTAGATGTGGACCATCACAGGAGAGTTCACAGCTCTTCCACTGAATGAGGCAGGGAAAGGGTAACAAGCTTCCTCTCTGGTTCCATTCCTCAATAGTACGTGGGTCATAAATATTATAATAATAATAATAAAATAATAATATTGTGGTAGTAATATTGTCCCTGGACTCTGGCACCATAGAAAACACATTACAAAATAAAATAACATTTATTTAAATATGAAAAATGTCCTTTAAACTGTATAACATTATTAGTATGTATTGTAGAACATACTGGGGGTTAATAGACATGTAGAGGTATAGTGACATGTATTGAGTGGATACATAGACATTTAAATGAGTTTGAATAATATCAATTAAAAACATTGCATTGTCTGTATATATAACCCAAAGTTTCACCAGCACAAATTAATGTAGAATATGTATTTTTAATTAGCATATCAAGTTCAATGCAGTTAACCAAATACATTTGATGACAAATAATACATCTAGTAAGACAATTTAATAAACATGTAGTCATATCAAAGTATGTGAATCATTAAACAAAAGTTACTTCGTAGTAAAAAATAATAATCCACCCAAACTAATGGTGAAGACTGATCACACCATCTCTATCTGATACATGTTGTGTCTACCAGCTCATTTCCACAGAGAACTGCAGAGGGAAGCAGTACTACCCAGTCAGCCATCAGACTACATGGTTACAATGTGAGAAGCCTCAGAGGGCATTCAACCCTAGGGGCAAATTCAAGGTACTCTCAATATCTTTAGAGTAAAAGCTAAATTAAATAAATAAATAAAAAACTGACATGGTGCTCACTGATCAGTAAAATAACAAGAAGCTAACATTCTATAACACGCCCTTTCCTCTGCACAGTTCTCTTACAGTGAGAAACAATAGGATCCCAATAGTGTTTTATTCTTTCTTAAATGTTATCAAATTCACTGTTACCACTTCATTTATGAGATGAGAATGAAGTGATGTAATGACTTTACTCTTAGCTGGTCTGAGAGAACTGATGAGGCTTCTCTCCTGTATGTATACGTTGGTGACATTTCAAGGTATCCAATCGGGTGAAACTCTTCCCACAATCAGAGCAGAAGTAAGGCTTCTCTCCTGTATGTATACGCTGGTGACATTTTAAGGTATCCAATCGGGTGAAACTCTTCCCACAATCAGAGCAGAAGTAAGACTTTTGGTCTGTATGTATTCGCTGGTGACATTTTAACTTCTCCAATTGGGAGAAACTTTTCCACAGTCAGAGCAGAAGTAAGGCTTCTCTCCTGTGTGTGTTCTCTGATGAACTGTTAGCTCAGATGATGTTGTGAAGCATTTTCCACAGTCAGAGCAAGAGTATGGTTTCTCTCCTGTATGTACACGTTCATGTACTTTTAAGGTATCCAATCGGGAGAAACTCTTTCCACAGTCAGAGCAGAAGTAAGGCTTCTCTCCTGTGTGTGTTCTCTGATGAACTGTTAGCTCAGTTGATGTTGTGAAGCCTTTTCCACAGTCAGAGCAGGAGTAAGGCCTCTCTCCTGTGTGTATCCGTTGGTGTTTTTTGAAGTTGCTCTGTTGAGAGAAACTCCTCCCACAGGCCGAGCAAGAGTAAGGCTTCTCTCCTGTATGTATACGTTGGTGTTTTTTTAAATTGCTCTGTTGAGAGAAACTCTCCCCACAGTCAGAGCAGTTGTAAGGCTTCTCTCCTGTGTGTACTCTCCGATGAACCGTCAGAGCCCTTGATGTTGTGAAACTCTTCCCACAGTCAGTGCAGGAATACAGATTTTCTTCTGTGTGCATTTTTAGATGTATTTTTAGCTTTGATAGAATTGGGAAAATCTCCTCACAATGTGGGCAGTGGTGAGACCTCTTAGCTCTGTGATCTTCCTGCTGTTGCTCTCTGGATGTAGAGAATGTCTCAACATGGTCTCCTGTGTGAACAACAGAAGAATCAGTTGGTGTGATATATACTGAGCACCAAAACATTAGGAACACCTGCTCTTTCCATGACAGACTGACCATGTTAAAGCTATGATTCCTTATTGATGTCACTTGTTTCATCCACTTCAATCAGTGTAGATGAAGAAACAAATTAAAATGATTTTTAAGGCTTGATACAATTGTGACATGGATTGTGTATGTCTGCCATTCAGAGGGTGAATGGGCAAGACAAACTATTGAAGTGCCTTTTAACGGGGTATGGTAGTAGGTGCCAGGCGCACCGGTTTGTGTTAATAAATGCAATGCTACTGGGTTTTTCCATGTGCAAAAGTTTCCTGTGTGTGTGAAGAATGGTCCACCACCCAAAGGACATTTAGCCAACTTGAAATAACTGGGCAGCATTGGAGTAAACATGCTTCCATGCCCAAACGAATTGATGCAGAGGGCATAAGGGGGGTGAAACTCAAAATTTGGAAGGTGTTCTTAATGTTTTGTACACTTATTGTACATGTCAATCAAATACATTTGATGTACTTTTTTACATCAGCAGTTGGCACAAAGTGCTTATACAGAAATCCATCCAAAAACACCAATAAGCAAGTAATGTATATAAGCACAGTGGCTAAGAAAAACTCCCCAGAACACAGGAACACTAGGAAGAAACCAAGAGAGGAACCAGTCTGAGGGGTGGCCAGTCCTCTTCTGGCTGTACTGGGCGACATACAGCGAGGGAATAAAGTATTGGATCCCCCTGCTGATTTTATACGTTTGCCCACTGACAAAGAAATGATCAGACTGTAATTTTAATGGTAGGTTTATTTGAACAGTGAGAGACAGAATAACAACAACAAAAATCCAGAAAAACACATGTCAAAAATGTTATAAATTGATTTGCATTTTAATGAGGGAAATAAGTATTTGACCCCCTCTCAATCAGAAAGATTTCTGGCTCCCAGGTGTATTTTATACAGGTAACAGGCTGAGATTAGGAGCGCACTCTTAAAGGGAGTATAAACTCTTAAAGGGAGTGCTCCTAATCTCAGCTTGTTACCTGTATAAAAGACACCTGTCCACAGACACAATCAATCAGATTCCAAACTCTCCACCATGGCCAAGACCAAAGAGCTCTCCAAGGATGTCAGGGACAAGATTGTAGACCTACACAAGGCTGGAATGGGCTACAAGACCATCGCCAAGCAGCTTGGTGAGAAGGTGACAACAGTTGGTTTGATTCTTTGCAAATGGAAGAAACACAAAATAACTGTCAATCTCCCTCGGCCTGGGGCTCCATGCAAGAGCTCACCTCGTGGAGTTGCAATGATCATGAGAACGGTGAGGAATCAGCCCAGAACTACACAGGAAGATCTTGTCAATGATCTCAAGGCAGCTGGGACCATAGTCACCAAGAAAACAATATGCCGTGAAGGACTGAAATCCTGCAGCGCCTGCAAGGTCTCCCTGCTCAAGAAAGCACATGTACATGCCCGTCTGAAGTTTGCCAATGAACAATCTGAATGATTCAGAGGACAACTGGGTGAAAGTGTTGTGGTCAGATGAGACCAAAATGGAGCTCTTTGGCATCAACTCAACTTGCCGTGTTTGGAGGAGGAATGCTGCCTATGACCCCAAGAACACCATCCCCACCGTCAAACATGGAGGTGGAAACATTATGCTTTGGGGGTGTTTTTCTTCTAAGGGGACAGGACAACTTCACTGCATCGAAGGGACGATGGATGGGGCCTTGTACCGTCAAACCTTGGGTGAGAACCTCCTTCCCTCAGCCAGGGCATTGAAAATGGGTCGTGGATGGGTATTCCAGCATGACCATGACCCAAAACACACGGCCAAGGCGACAAAGGAGTGGCTCAAGAAGAAGCACATTAAGGTCCTGGAGTGGCCTAGCCAGTCTTCAGACCTTAATCCCATTGAAAATCTGTGGAGAGAGCTGAAGGTTCGAGTTGCCAAACATCAGCCTCGAAACCTTAATGACTTGGAGAAGATCTGCAAAGAGGAGTGGGACAAAATCCCTCCTGAGATTTGTGCAAACCTGGTGGCCAACTACAAGAAACGTTGGCAATTACAGAGGTCAGACAAGGACTGTCCATCCCTCACTGTATGTCACCTGGTACAGACAGAGGACTGGCCATCCCTCACTGTATGTCACCTGGTACAGACAGAGGACTGCCCATCCCTCACTGTATGTCACCTGGTACAGACAGAGGACTGTCCATCCCTCACTGTATGTCACCTGGTACAGACAGAGGACTGGCCATCCCTCACTGTATGTCACCTGGTACAGACAGAGGACTGGCCATCCCTCACTGTATGTCACCTGGTACAGACAGAGGACTGTCCATCCCTCACTGTATGTCACCTGGTACAGACAGAGGACTGTCCATCCCTCACTGTATGTCACCTGGTACAGACAGAGGACTGTCCATCCCTCACTGTATGTCACCTGGTACAGACAGAGGACTGTCCATCCCTCACTGTACAGTGCATTCGATAAGTATTCAGACCTCTTCTCTTTTTCCACATTGCCTTATTCTAAAATGGTTAAAAACATTATATACACAAATCCTCAAATCTACACACAATACCCAATAATGACAAAGCTAAAAACAGGCTTTTCGAAATGTTTGCAAATGTGTTAAAAATTTTAAAAACAGAAATTCCTTATTTACATAAGTATTCAGACCCTTTGCTATGAGACTCAAAATTGAGCTCAGGTGAATCTGGTTTCCATTGATCATCCTTGAGATGTTTCTACAACTTGATTGGAATCCACCTGTGGTAAATTTAAATGATTGGACATGATTTGGAAAGGCACACACCTGTCTATATAAGGTCCCACAGACGACAGTGCATGTCAGAGCAATAACCAAGCCATGAGGTTGAAGGAATTGTCCGTAGAGCTCCGAGACAGGATTGTTTCGTGGCACAGATCTAGGGAAGGGTAGCAAAACATTGCTGCAGCCTTGAAGGTCCCCAAGAACACAGTGGCCTCCATCATTCTTAAATGGAAGAAGTTTGGAACCACCAAGACTCTTCCTAGACGTCTGATGAAATGGTCTGATGGTCTGATGAAACCAAAATGTTGGCCTGAATGCGAAGCGTCACATTTGGAGGAAACCTGGTCACATTTGGAGGAAACCTGGCACCATACCTATGGTGAAGCATGATGGTGGCAGCATCATGCTGTGGGGAGGTTTTTCAGCAGCAGGGACTGGGAGACTAGTCAGGATCGAGGAAAAGATGAACAGAACAAAGTACAGAGAGATCCTTGATGAAAACCTGTTCCAGAATACTCAGTACCACAGACTGGGGAGAAAGTTCACCTTGTCTACTTCACTTCTTTAGTCTCCTCTCTGATCACTCCAGACAGCCCAGTGAATAAAACACATGCTGACAATACTGGTATGCAAGTCTCAGTAGCATGAACTAAATCTACCTTCTCATTGAAACAGTTAATCATGAAACAGTTCTACTGCAACTTTTCATACACAGTGGGAAGTTGGAACGAACAACAAACTTAGAACCTGCTCTTACCATGAGAAACAGATGTCCCAATCTTCTCCTCCTTTTCTTCATCTTTAATATTGA
The DNA here is from genome assembly GCF_021184085.1 of Oncorhynchus gorbuscha. Taxonomy (NCBI): domain Eukaryota; kingdom Metazoa; phylum Chordata; class Actinopteri; order Salmoniformes; family Salmonidae; genus Oncorhynchus; species Oncorhynchus gorbuscha. The sequence goes on from NW_025746103.1 coordinate 6,438, forward strand.
CATTCAGCTCCAGTGTTTGACTGCAGTCTTCCAGCTTCACTGATGCCATCTCTGGATCCTGCAGTGCAAACTGGGCTCCACTGTCACAATCAGGACCCAGTGACTGTAGGTTTGGACTCAGTGTGGAAGGAGAGAGGCAGGCTGGGTTTGTCCTCACTGTTGATGTTACCAGAATAAGACTTAATCCGCGTTGGCCTGTAGTAACAAAGAGACACGGACACAAAAGTTAGTCTTGACAGTTCTGGCACTTAAATTATTCTCTTTAACTAAATTTTTGTTTTTCTTTGTTCAATTATCGAATTTCAATGAATCGGGTTGCTATGCATAGACTACAAAACATTAATTCACATTAGAGGAGTGCACACTTTAAATTACACAACGTAAGTGCACTTAACCTATAGTAGATTTCCTACATTTACATCAATGCATAAATGACTCAAGCCATTAAGGTTGCAGTGTTTGAAGAAGCACGATGAACAATTTTCTTGAATAACGTCGTCTTCACTGTATTATTTCACCTACAAAAAAACGATTGTTTCTGTCTATAATGTGAATGGGAAATACAATGTGTCTGAATATTACACATGTCATTTTATAAAACAAAAATAAAAGATAAACATTGCATTCAAGCCTCACAACTGTAGGGCAACCGTGGAATCGTCGCTCTCTGGTGCATCTGCACTGCCCCGCACGCAGACAGAGCTGTCGCCGCCATTTTACAAACTCGCGAATTTTATACAAAACCAATAACATGTAAAAGGAGCTCAGAAATCGAAAATAAATGATTTATTAAAAAAGATAATTTCATAATTTATGTTCATTGACTGACGTATAAAATTGTTTTAGCCACGTTTTCCACTCACTCGGTTTGAACCAAAATAACACAGAACCTTTACCAAACGTGATCATTTGTTACCTGGAACGTTATGACATGTTATTTTGATATTAGACAGTTTAAACGTGCAATTACAAACCTGTAGAAATACATTTTAAAAAACGGACACAAAAGGTATCTTGACAACACAGTTCTAGTTCCGTCCTGCCCGGAACTTCTTGTTCCCCACCACAACCAAAGATGTTTTAAGTTCAGTTGTAACGTCACAAGCACAGTGAAATGCCTTTCTTGCAAACTCAAAACTAAATAATGCAATTATCAATAACCATATATTACTAGAAAAAAAGACACGAGAAATAAGAATAGGAAATACACAAGTAAGTATACTATATATACAGCAAATAGTTAAAAAGTCAGTTCCAATACCATGTTTAGATGTGCAGGGATACTGGAGTGATGGAGGTAGATATGTATAGGGGTAAGGGGACAGGGAAACTGGAGTGATGGAGGTAGATATGTATAGGGGACAGGGAAACTGGAGTGATGGAGGTAGATATGTATAGGGGTAAGGGGACAGGGATACTGGAGTGATGGAGGTAGATAGGGGTAAGGGGACAGGGATACTGGAGTGATGGAGGTAGATATGTATAGGGGTAAGGGGACAGGGATACTGGAGTGATGGAGGTAGATATGTATAGGGGTAAGGGGACAGGGATACTGGAGTGATGGAGGTAGATATGTATAGGGGTAAGGGGACAGGGATACTGGAGTGGTGGAGGTAGATATGTATAGGGGGAAGGAGACAGGGATACTGGAGTGATGGAGGTAGATATGTATAGGGGTAAGGGGGCAGGGATACTGGAGTGATGGAGGTAGATATGTATAGGGGTAAGGGGGCAGGGATACTGGAGTGGTGGAGGTAGATAATAATAATAATAAATGCCATTTAGCAGACGCTTTTATCCAAAGCGACTTACAGTCATGTGTGCATACATTCTACGTATGGGTGGTCCCGAGAATCGAACCCACTACGCTGGCGTTACAAGCGCCATGCTCTACCAACTGAGCTACAGAAGGATAGGGGTAAGGGGGCAGGAGTGGTGGAGGTAGATATGTATAGGGGTAAGGGGGCAGGGATACTGGAGTGATGGAGGTAGATATGTATAGGGGTAAGGGGACAGGGATACTGGAGTGGTGGAGGTAGATATGTATAGGGGTAAGGGGACAGGGAAACTGGAGTGATGGAGGTAGATAGGGGTAAGGGGACAGGGATACTGGAGTGATGGAGGTAGATATGTATAGGGGTAAGGGGACAGGGATACTGGAGTGATGGAGGTAGATATGTATAGGGGTAAGGGGACAGGGATACTGGAGTGATGGAGGTAGATATGTATAGGGGTAAGGGGACAGGGATACAGGAGTGGTGGAGGTAGATATGTATAGGGGTAAGGGGACAGGGATACTGGAGTGATGGAGGTAGATAGGGGTAAGGGGACAGGGATACTGGAGTGATGGAGGTAGATATGTATAGGGGACAGGGATACTGGAGTGATGGAGGTAGATATGTATAGGGGACAGGGATACTGGAGTGATGGAGGTAGATATGTATAGGGGTAAGGGGACAGGGATACTGGAGTGGTGGAGGTAGATATGTATAGGGGTAAGGGGGCAGGGATACTGGAGTGGTGGAGGTAGATATGTATAGGGGTAAGGGGACAGGGATACTGGAGTGATGGAGGTAGATATGTATAGGGGGAAGGAGACAGGGATACTGGAGTGATGGAGGTAGATATGTATAGGGGTAAGAGGACAGGGATACTGGAGTGATGGAGGTAGATATGTATAGGGGTAAGGGGACAGGGATACTGGAGTGATGGAGGTAGATATGTATAGGGGTAAGGGGACAGGGATACTGGAGTGATGGAGGTAGATATGTATAGGGGGAAGGAGACAGGGATACTGGAGTGGTGGAGGTAGATATGTATAGGGGACAGGGATACTGGAGTGATGGAGGTAGATATGTATAGGGGGAAGGAGACAGGGATACTGGAGTGGTGGAGGTAGATATGTATAGGGGACAGGGATACTGGAGTGATGGAGGTAGATATGTATAGGGGTAAGGGGGCAGGGATACTGGAGTGATGGAGGTAGATATGTATAGGGGTAAGGGGGCAGGGATACTGGAGTGATGGAGGTAGATATGTATAGGGGTAAGGGGACAGGGATACTGGAGTGATGGAGGTAGATATGTATAGGGGTAAGGGGACAGGGATACTGGAGTGATGGAGGTAGATAGGGGTAAGGGGGCAGGGATACTGGAGTGATGGAGGTAGATATGTATAGGGGTAAGGGGACAGGGATACTGGAGTGATGGAGGTAGATAGGGGTAAGGGGACAGGGATACTGGAGTGGTGGAGGTAGATATGTATAGGGGTAAGGGGACAGGGATACTGGAGTGATGGAGGTAGATATGTATAGGGGACAGGGATACTGGAGTGATGGAGGTAGATAGGGGTAAGGGGACAGGGATACTGGAGTGATGGAGGTAGATATGTATAGGGGTAAGGGGACAGGGATACTGGAGTGGTGGAGGTAGATATGTATAGGGGTAAGAGGGCAGGGATACTGGAGTGATGGAGGTAGATAGGGGTAAGGGGGCAGGGATACTGGAGTGATGGAGGTAGATATGTATAGGGGTAAGGGGACAGGGATACTGGAGTGATGGAGGTAGATAGGGGTAAGGGGACAGGGATACTGGAGTGGTGGAGGTAGATATGTATAGGGGTAAGGGGACAGGGATACTGGAGTGATGGAGGTAGATATGTATAGGGGACAGGGATACTGGAGTGATGGAGGTAGATAGGGGTAAGGGGACAGGGATACTGGAGTGATGGAGGTAGATATGTATAGGGGTAAGGGGACAGGGATACTGGAGTGGTGGAGGTAGATATGTATAGGGGTAAGAGGGCAGGGATACTGGAGTGATGGAGGTAGATATGTATAGGGGTAAGGGGACAGGGATACTGGAGTGATGGAGGTAGATATGTATAGGGGTAAGGGGACAGGGATACTGGAGTGATGGAGGTAGATATGTATAGGGGGAAGGAGACAGGGATACTGGAGTGGTGGAGGTAGATATGGAGGTAGATATGTATAGGGGACAGGGATACTGGAGTGATGGAGGTAGATATGTATAGGGGTAAGGGGACAGGGATACTGGAGTGATGGAGGTAGATATGTATAGGGGTAAGGGGACAGGGATACTGGAGTGGTGGAGGTAGATATGGAGGTAGATATGTATAGGGGTAAGGGGGCAGGGATACTGGAGTGGTGGAGGTAGATATGTATAGGGGTAAGGGGACAGGGATACTGGAGTGTATGCACACATGACTGTAAGTCGCTTTGGATAAAAGCGTCTGCTAAATGGCATATATTATTATTATTATTATTATATGTATAGGGGTAAGGGGACAGGGATACTGGAGTGGTGGAGGTAGATAGGGGTAAGGGGACAGGGATACTGGAGTGATGGAGGTAGATATGTATAGGGGTAAGGAGACAGGGATACTGGAGTGGTGGAGGTAGATATGTATAGGGGTAAGGGGACAGGGATACTGGAGTGATGGAGGTAGATATGTATAGGGGTAAGGGGACAGGGATACTGGAGTGATGGAGGTAGATATGTATAGGGGTAAGGGGACAGGGATACTGGAGTGATGGAGGTAGATATGTATAGGGGTAAGGGGACAGGGATACTGGAGTGATGGAGGTAGATATGTATAGGGGTAAGGGGACAGGAGTGATGGAGGTAGATATGTATAGGGGTAAGGGGACAGGGATACTGGAGTGATGGAGGTAGATATGTATAGGGGTAAGGGGACAGGGATACTGGAGTGATGGAGGTAGATATGTATAGGGGGAAGGAGACAGGGATACTGGAGTGGTGGAGGTAGATATGGAGGTAGATATGTATAGGGGACAGGGATACTGGAGTGATGGAGGTAGATATGTATAGGGGACAGGGATACTGGAGTGATGGAGGTAGATATGTATAGGGGACAGGGATACTGGAGTGATGGAGGTAGATATGTATAGGGGACAGGGATACTGGAGTGATGGAGGTAGATATGTATAGGGGTAAGGGGACAGGGATACTGGAGTGGTGGAGGTAGATATGTATAGGGGACAGGGATACTGGAGTGATGGAGGTAGATATGTATAGGGGACAGGGATACTGGAGTGATGGAGGTAGATATGTATAGGGGTAAGGGGACAGGGATACTGGAGTGATGGAGGTAGATATGTATAGGGGTAAGGGGACAGGGATACTGGAGTGATGGAGGTAGATATGTATAGGGGACAGGGATACTGGAGTGATGGAGGTAGATATGTATAGGGGTAAGGGGACAGGGATACTGGAGTGGTGGAGGTAGATATGTATAGGGGACAGGGATACTGGAGTGATGGAGGTAGATATGTATAGGGGTAAGGGGACAGGGATACTGGAGTGATGGAGGTAGATATGTATAGGGGTAAGGGGACAGGGATACTGGAGTGATGGAGGTAGATATGTATAGGGGTAAGGGGGCAGGAGTGGTGGAGGTAGATATGGGTAAGGGGACAGGGATACTGGAGTGATGGAGGTAGATATGTATAGGGGACAGGGATACTGGAGTGGTGGAGGTAGATATGTATAGGGGTAAGGGGACAGGGATACTGGAGTGATGGAGGTAGATATGTATAGGGGTAAGGGGACAGGGATACTGGAGTGATGGAGGTAGATATGTATAGGGGTAAGGGGACAGGGATACTGGAGTGATGGAGGTAGATATGTATAGGGGACAGGGATACTGGAGTGATGGAGGTAGATATGTATAGGGGACAGGGATACTGGAGTGATGGAGGTAGATATGTATAGGGGTAAGGGGACAGGGATACTGGAGTGGTGGAGGTAGATATGTATAGGGGTAAGGGGACAGGGATACTGGAGTGATGGAGGTAGATATGTATAGGGGTAAGGGGACAGGGATACTGGAGTGATGGAGGTAGATATGTATAGGGGTAAGGGGACAGGGATACTGGAGTGATGGAGGTAGATATGTATAGGGGTAAGGGGACAGGGATACTGGAGTGATGGAGGTAGATATGTATAGGGGACAGGGATACTGGAGTGGTGGAGGTAGATATGTATAGGGGTAAGGGGACAGGGATACTGGAGTGATGGAGGTAGATATGTATAGGGGTAAGGGGACAGGGATACTGGAGTGATGGAGGTAGATATGTATAGGGGTAAGGGGACAGGGATACTGGAGTGATGGAGGTAGATATGTATAGGGGACAGGGATACTGGAGTGATGGAGGTAGATATGTATAGGGGACAGGGATACTGGAGTGATGGAGGTAGATATGTATAGGGGTAAGGGGACAGGGATACTGGAGTGGTGGAGGTAGATATGTATAGGGGACAGGGATACTGGAGTGATGGAGGTAGATATGTATAGGGGACAGGGATACTGGAGTGATGGAGGTAGATATGTATAGGGGACAGGGATACTGGAGTGATGGAGGTAGATATGTATAGGGGTAAGGGGACAGGGATACTGGAGTGGTGGAGGTAGATATGTATAGGGGACAGGGATACTGGAGTGATGGAGGTAGATATGTATAGGGGTAAGGGGACAGGGATACTGGAGTGATGGAGGTAGATATGTATAGGGGTAAGGGGACAGGGATACTGGAGTGATGGAGGTAGATATGTATAGGGGTAAGGGGGCAGGAGTGGTGGAGGTAGATATGGGTAAGGGGACAGGGATACTGGAGTGATGGAGGTAGATATGTATAGGTGTAAGGGGACAGGGATACTGGAGTGGTGGAGGTAGATATGTATAGGGGACAGGGATACTGGAGTGATGGAGGTAGATATGTATAGGGGTAAGGGGACAGGGTTACTGGAGTGATGGAGGTAGATATGTATAGGGGTAAGGGGACAGGGATACTGGAGTGATGGAGGTAGATATGTATAGGGGTAAGGGGACAGGGATACTGGAGTGATGGAGGTAGATATGTATAGGGGTAAGGGGACAGGGATACTGGAGTGATGGAGGTAGATATGTATAGGGGTAAGGGGACAGGGATACTGGAGTGATGGAGGTAGATATGTATAGGGGTAAGGGGACAGGGATACTGGAGTGATGGAGGTAGATATGTATAGGGGTAAGGGGACAGGGATACTGGAGTGATGGAGGTAGATATGTATAGGGGTAAGGGGACAGGGATACTGGAGTGATGGAGGTAGATATGTATAGGGGTAAGGGGACAGGGATACTGGAGTGATGGAGGTAGATATGTATAGGGGTAAGGGGACAGGGATACTGGAGTGATGGAGGTAGATATGTATAGGGGTAAGGGGACAGGGATACTGGAGTGATGGAGGTAGATATGTATAGGGGTAAGGGGACAGGGATACTGGAGTGGTGGAGGTAGATATGTATAGGGATAAGGGGACTAGGCAACAGGATAAGATAAACAGAGTAGCAGCAGCTTGTATGTGAGTGGTCAGTATAAATGTATGTGCAGTACGCATTACAGTACGTGTGAGAAAGGAGAATGTGAACATCTTAAAATTGCACCATCTATTCCTGCACCAACACACTATCCCCCAGAACCCACCACTTTAGCCCTAAATGATCCTACAACAGGCCATCCGCCTTGGAGGATGGAACCCCTTCCCTCAAAACTGACTGTAGATCTTATGTACTAAAATCTCACACCCAAATATATCTCTGCTGCTGCAACTACCACATGTCCCTTCTGTGATTTCTACTCCACCAGTGCAGTGCAGTGCAGTGCAGTGCAGTGCAGTGCAGTGCAGTGCAGTGCAGTGCAGTGCAGTGCAGTGCAGTGCAGTGCAGTGCAGTGCAGTGCAGTGCAGTGCAGTGCAGTGCAGTGCAGTGCAGTTCATCACCATGGCTATAAACACAACATATCCAACCTTACTAAAACTCATCCTCTCTGGATCTTTCTCTTTTCAGACCAACTCACTGGGAGGCTCCCTTGCCCTTGGGCTCCCCTCTACTCTCTTTATTGTCTCAGCATCGGAAACGTTCAGCCCGACTCAAACTGACAATTTCAACCTCTCTCTCTCTCACAATGCATTTCAGATCCTCAGCTGCATTGGCAACCCCACAGTTGACAGTGCTTTCTGTATCCCAACTACACTCCCTCTGACTAGGCCCTCCTGCACTTTCCTCACAGCGTGGGATCCCTCTTCTACACACTGCTGCAACATGACCGAATCCTTGGCACCTAAAGCACCATAATGAACTCAGAACATAGGCCCTCGCAGAACACCAAATATAACCTAACCTTTTCAGGTAGCAACTCGGTCAAAGCTCAAGACAAACAGAGTTCTCAGTCACGCCATTGCCACCGGGTCTATGTCTCACCAAACGGCTGGCAACAAACACTAGGAATATTCCTTTTCATTTGATACCCTTCTACCCCACTGATCCCCCCCTTTGAGCAGGACCCTACTCCGGAGAGCAAAGCACGCCACAGGTTGAGACCCGAGCCGCTTGACTTGAAGCATCCGCTTCCTCTGGGCGGTGGATAAGCAAAACAAATCTAAACAGTTCCAGTTCTCTAAACTTTGTAACACAGATATAACTATTCCCGGTTTGTTCTTTACCCAACTTGACAAAACGTATGGGTGGGCCAAAAAGCAAGACTCAACGCTTTCCAAAAGCCTGACTCCTACCGGTCCAAAATCATCTCTGGTAGGTGTTGGTAAAAATGATGATTAAATGACTGAACAAATAGATTAAGGGTTTTCAATTGATGAAAGCACATTGGCATAATTAAATTACAGTAACAGTAGGATTCTCAGGGCAAACATTGGAAGTCTCAACTACACCCTGTGGTGTAAGGTACTATTTTTCTTTACAACTTTTACTTCACTACATTAAAGAAAATGTACTTTTTACTCCATACATTTTCCCTGACACCCAAAAATACTCGTTACATTTTGAATGTTTAGCAGGACTGGAAAATGGTCTAATTCCCACACTTATCAAGAGAACATCCCTGGTCATCCCTGCTGCCTCTGATCTGACAGACTCACTGAACAGAGAACATCCCTGGTCATCCCTGCTGCCTCTGATCTGACAGACTCACTGAACAGAGAACATCCCTGGTCATCCCTGCTGCCTCTGATCTGACAGACTCACTGAACAGATGCTTTGTTTGTAAAATGGATGTCCAAGTGTGTAAGTGTGCCCCTGGCTATCTGTCAACAACAACAACAACATGAGGCCCGGTTGGCTTAATAAGGAATTTTAAATACATTCACACTTGTACTTTTACTAAATATATTTAAAACCAAATACTTTTACTAAATATATTTAAAACCAAATACTTTTACTAAATATATTTAAAACCAAATACTTTTACTAAATATATTTAAAACCAAATACTTTTACTCAAGTAGTATTTTACTGTTTGACTGTTTCACTTGAGTCATTTTCTATAAAGGCATCTTTACTTTTACTCAAGTACCACTGACTACACCTGTCTACCACAGGTAGGCCCACTTAATCCTGGACTGGCTCAACCTCCATTTCCAGATCATCAAGGTTCTCAAAAGAGCATGTAGACCTATGAATATGATTACTCAGTTTGTATTCAGGAGACAAAAGGTACAGTGGAAGTCGGAAGTTTACATACACTTAGGTTGGAGTCATTAAAACACGTTTTTCAACCACTCCACAAGTTTCTTAGTAACAAACTATAGTTTGGCAAGTCGGTTAGGACATCTACTTTGTGCATGACAAGTCATTTGTTTAACAACTATTCAGGCAGACTTCTGATAGGCTAATTGACATCATTTGAGTTAATTGGAGGTGTACCTGTGGATTTATTTCAAGGCTCAGTGCCTCTTTACTTGACACCATGGGAAAAATCAAAAGAATTCAGCCAACATTGTAGACCTCCACAAGTATGATTCTTCCTTGGGAGAAATTTCCAAATGCCTGAATGCCAAGTATAAACACCATGGGACCACGCAGCTGTCATACCTCTCAGGAAGGAGACGCGTTAGGTCTCCTAGAGATGAACGTACTTTGGTGCGAAAAGTGCAAATCAATCCCAGAACAACAGCAAAGGACCTTGTGAAGATGCTGGAGGAAACAGGTACAAAAGTATCTATATCCACAGTAAAACAAGTCCTATATCGACATAACCTGAAAGGCCGCTCAGCAAGGAAAAAGCCACTGCTCCAAAACCGCCATAAAAAAGCCAGACTACGGTTTGCAACTGCCCTCATGTGCAGTTGTAAACCGTAGTCTGGCTTTTTACGGCGTTTTTTTGTTCGCACCAAAGTACGAATAAAAATAGAACTGTTTGGCCATAATGACCATCGTTATGTTTGGAGGGAAAAGGGGGAGGCTTGCCAGCCAAAGAACACCATCCTAACTGTGAAGCACGGGGGTGGCAGCATCATGTTGTTGGGGTGCTTTGCTGCAGGAGGGACTGGTGCACTTCACAAAATAGACGGCATCATGAGGATGGAAAATTATGTGATATTGAAGCAACATCAAGACATCAGTCTGGAAGTTGAAGCTTGGCCGCAAATGGACAATGACCCCAAGCATACTTCCATAGTTGTGACAAAATGGCTTAAGGACAACAAAGTTAAGGTATTGGAGTGGTCATCACAAAGCCCTGACCTCAAACCTATAGAAAATGTGTGGGCAGAACTGAAAAAGCATGTGCAAGCAAGGAAGCCTACAAACCTGACTCAGTTACACCAGCTCTGTCAGGAAGCCTACAAACCTGACTCAGTTACACCAGCTCTGTCAGGAGGCCTACAAACCTGACTCAGTTACACCAGCTCTGTCAGGAGGCCTACAAACCTGACTCAGTTACACCAGCTCTGTCAGGAGGAATGGGCCAAAATTCACCCAACTTATTGTAGGAAGCTTGTGAAAGGCTACCTGAAACATTTGACCCAAGTTAAACTATTTAACGGCAATGCTACCAAATACTAATTGAGTGTATGTAAACTTCTGACCCACTGGGAATGTGATGAAAGAAATAAAAGAAATCACTCGACTATTATTCTCACATTTCACATTCTTAAAATAAAGTGGTGATCCCAACTTTTTACTAGGACTAAATGTCAGGAATTGTGAAAAACTGAGTTTAAATGTATTTGGCTAAGGTGTATTTTAAACTTCTGACTTCAACCTCTGTTCGTAGTGTACACACCTCTGTTCGTAGTGTACACACCTCTGTTCGTAGTGTACACACCTCTGTTCGTAGTGTACACACCTCTGTTCGTAGTGTACACACCTCTGTTCGTAGTGTACACACCTCTGTTCGTATTGTACACACCTCTGTTCGTATTGTACACACCTCTGTTCGTAGTGTACACACCTCTGTTCGTAGTGTACACACCTCTGTTCGTAGTGTACACTCGGGACACAAAATCGCTGAAGCACCATTCTTATGCTTTCACATCATTGCACTACCTCTTCACTGCACCTCAATACGGCGACCAGAGTAATGGAGAAGGGGGCGGCTGCACCTCAATACGGCGACCGGAGTAATGAGCGACCAGAGTAATGAGCGACCAGAGTAATGAGCGACCAGAGTAATGAGCGACCAGAGTAATGAGCGACCAGAGTAATGAGCGACCAGAGTAATGAGCGACCAGAGTAATGAGCGACCAGAGTAATGAGCGACCAGAGTAATGAGCGACCAGAGTAATGAGCGACCAGAGTAAAGAGCGACCAGAGTAAAGAGCGACCAGAGTAATGAGCGACCAGAGTAATGAGCGACCAGAGTAATGAGCGACCAGAGTAATGAGCGACCAGAGTAATGAGCGACCAGAGTAATGAGCGACCAGAGTAATGAGCGACCAGAGTAATGAGCGACCAGAGTAATGAGCGACCAGAGTAATGAGCGACCAGAGTAATGAGCGACCAGAGTAAAGAGCGACCAGAGTAATGAGCGACCAGAGTAATGAGCGACCAGAGTAAAGAGCGACCAGAGTAATGAGCGACCAGAGTAAAGAGCGACCAGAGTAAAGAGCGACCAGAGTAATGAGCGACCAGAGTAAAGAGCGACCAGAGTAATGAGCGACCAGAGTAAAGAGCAACCAGAGTAATGAGCGACCAGAGTAATGAGCGACCAGAGTAATAAGCAAGTGAGTGTGTCGAAAGCAAAGTAGTGGGCTTGTGGAAAGAAGTGAATCGAAAGTGCTGTGCTATAGGTTAGACTGTTTGATTGCACTGTGGGGAGTTTCTCTCTTCCTTTTCTTACCACACAACTACCATACATACAGGTTTGGGGAGTAACAGATTACATGTAAAGGGATTGCAAAAAATATTGCAATCAAATTACCGATACTTTTGAAAAACTAAAGGATTACTTTTAAATTCAGAAATTGTTTGCTGGAAGAAGAAAAAAGAAAAAAAATCTCAATGACATTCAAATCAGCATTAAGAAAGGTGCATGTTTAAGTTTGTTCTACCTGAGTGAGTCTGACCACCAATCAGAGACCACTACGATGACACACCAAATGATGACCACCAATCAATGACCACTATGACGACACACCAAATGATGACCACCAATCAGAGACCACTGTGACGACACACCAAATGACGACCACCAATCAGAGACCACTATGATGACACACCAAATGATGACCACCAATCAGAGACCACTACGATGACACACCAAATGATGACCACCAATCAAAGACCACTACGATGACACACCAAATTATCCAACTTGAATAAACGCTTGTAGGTAAGGATACCGGGGTCTACAGTGATACTGATATCACTTATTATTATTATCTACATTGCGCATTGATGTGAATCACACTGCTGCTCTCTCATTCAGCTATTAGCGCTTTACAGATTGTGGTGGTTGAGGACGGCTGTTCACAAATCTAAAGGTGTATTTGGAATCTAATGATGGTTTAATTCAAGAAGTTTATGCTGCCTATCAATCATTGATTTTGAAACCAGTGGACAGCCAGTGAAAAATTCACTCTTGCAACAGCAGCGTAGTGTGGATCCCAGCCTATGGAATAAAAGTGGGGCTTTTAATGCTCAATCTAATTCATGCTGATAAAAATAAAACATCCATAGACCTAATGGACACATACTCAAACTTGCACACTTTAGATTGCCCCTTTTTAAGCCTGTTTTGGGTTCTTATACATTCTATATACACAGTACCAGTCAAAGTTTGGACACGCCTACTGATTCAAGGGTCAAAGTTTGGACACGCCTACTGATTCAAGGGTCAAAGTTTGGACACGCCTACTGATTCAAGGGTCAAAGTTTGGACACGCCTACTGATTCAAGGGTCAAAGTTTGGACACGCCTACTGATTCAAGGGTCAAAGTTTGGACACTCCTACTGATTCAAGGGTCAAAGTTTGGACACGCCTACTGATTCAAGGGTCAAAGTTTGGACACGCCTACTGATTCAAGGGTCAAAGTTTGGACACGCCTACTGATTCAAGGGTTTCTTTATTTTTACTATTTTCTACATTTTGGTATAATGAAGACATCAAAACTATGAAATAACACAAGGAATCATGTAGTAACCAAAAAAAAAAACAAAAAGTGTTAAACAAATCAAAATATATTTGATATTTTCCAGAGTAGCCACCCTTTGCCTTGATGACAGCTTTGCACACCCTCGGCAAAGCATGCCATTCCACGAGTGCAGCATTTATTTTTCAACTCGAATCAATGAGCCTAAATCAGTCCTCTGCGACAATAAAAAGTAGGGCTGGCTAATACGTCCTTAGTTTTGGTGTCGTGCTCTCAGGTAAAACTATTTAGCTAATCTATACTTCCAAGTCCTATTGTTGAAGATCAAGAGGTATAACATTTATTGGAATGACTGGAATTCTGATAGACTTTGGTTTTTAATGTAAAGACATAATTTAATCATATTATTATATGTAGTAGAAAGCGATGGGTTAGAAGAAGCCTACATAACCAACCCATAAAGTAAAATTTTACATCCATATATAGCCAGCTATGTAAACTTCAACATTGATTTATCCTGCAATAGATGTCATTCAATTGGCAACATTCATTTGTATTATTAGAGTTTGGACATCTGTTTTAAGCCAGAGGATGAGTCTCGGTTGTAATTTCATTGTTAGTTTTACATAAATAATTGTACAGTTTCAGCTAAAAAAACTGACATCTCTTTATGTAAAAAAAAATATTACTATTATTTTTTAAAATTATGATTATTTAAAAAAAAATAAGATTGATGGTGTACTTCATGCGCTGTACTTTGGGCTCCCGAGTGGCTCAGCCGTCTAAGACACTGCATCGCAGTCACTACAGACACCCTGGTTTGAATCCAGGCTGTATCACAACCGGCTGTGATTGGGAGTCCCATTGGGCTGCGCACAATTGGCCCAGCGTCGTCCCGGTTTGGCCGGTGTAGGCGGTCATTGTAAATTAAAATGTGTTCCTCACTGACGTGCCTAGTTTAAAAAGGTTGTCACCCTGAAAATGGCTACTAGGTATCTACTTCATACTAGGTTGCCATGGCTACTAGGTTGCCAGAGTAGTTGAGTTGAGTAGTAGACTATGTATACTGAACATAAATAAAATGCAACATGCAACTATTTCATTGATTTTTACTGAGTTTCAGTTCATATGAGCAAATCGGTAAATTGAAAGAAATTAATTAGGCCCTAATCTATGGATTTCACGACTGGGAATGCAGATATGCATCTCTTGGTCCCAGATGCCCATTTTTTTAAAGGTCTCACAGTAGGCTTCAGGATCTCGTCACGGTATTTCTGTGCATTCAAACTTCCATCGATAAAATGCAATCATGTTCGTTGACCGTGGTTTATGCCTGCCCATAACAACACCAAACCGCTCTCCCACACGACGCCATTCCGGATAGAAGCAGAATTCAACATAGCATTAGACTGGGTCATATATTATGGAGGTCTAATTTACGAAGATAGTGCCTGCTTTTACCATGATTGACACATTTCCAAATCTTCTCCTCCTCTTCTTCATCTTTAATATTGACATTCAGCTCCAGTGTTTGACTGCAGTCTTCCAGCTTCACTGATGTCATCTCTGAATCCTGCAGTGCAAACTGGGCTCCACTGTCACAATCAGGACCCAGTGACTGTAGGTTTTCACTCGGTGTGAAAGGCAGACTAGGTTTGCCCTCACTGTTAATCTGTCAACTCCGGATTGGATCCCAGTCCTAAATAGAAGTCTGAGATCAACTTCCTGGTTCTCCTCTGTGCAGGCCACACCCCCTACCATTGTACTGTATGCATGAACACACTTTGAACAATGGCTTCCTAAAATGCTGTAGTGATAACACGATTAGGAAAGGTTGTGGTAGACGTGGCACATTACAGGTGAGTTCTTCGATTATGTTTAACGGCTGTTGTCATCCAATAAATGTTGCACTACCGCCACCTACTGGACAGGAGTATAACTCTCTTATACATTGCTTGAAAGTTATTTCATAGTTTTGATGTCTTCACTATTATTCTACAATGTAGAAAATCGTTTTTTTTTTAATAAAGAAAAACCATAGAATGAGTAGGTGTGTCCAAACGTTTGACTGGTACTGTACATTTATTTTAATCCATTTATGTGTTCTTCACAAAAAGTTTTTTTTTAAGTGCAGCTGTCACCCTGAAAGTAACCTTACCAACCCTGCGTACACTGAGCTACCATACCGCCAGAGTTTGGACTTCTGTTTTTAAGCCAGAGGATGTGAGTCTGGGTTGTATTTCATTGTTAGTTTTACACAAATAATTAATTAGCATTAGCATGAAATAACATGACCTTCTCGTTGAAACAGTTCTACTGCAACTTTTCATACACAGTAGGAAGTTGGAATGAACAACATACATTTAGTAAGATAAAACCTGCTCTTACCATCATAAACAGATTTCCCAATGTTCTCCTCCTCTTCATCTTTAATGTTGACATTCAGCTCCAGTGTTTGACTGCAGTCTTCCAGCTTCACTGATGTCATCTCTGGATCCTGCAGTGCAAACTGGGCTCCACTGTCACAATCAGGACCCAGTAACTGTAGGTTTGGACACAGTGTGGAAGGAGAGAGGCAGGCTGGGTTTGTCCTCACTGTTGATGTTACCGGCCTCAGACTTGATCTGAGTCGTCCTGCAGTAATAATGAGCAACGACACAAAAACTGTCTTGACAGTTCTGCAGTTTTCTTTATTCTCTAAAATTACATTCAATGTTTTCTTGTTCAATGATCTAATTTCAATAGATCAGGTAGCTAAGCATTGACAACAAAACATGAATTAATTCACATTAGACACAAATTACACACTAAATCACAACGTAAATACACTTAACTTAAGAGTAGATTTCCTACATTTACATAAACGCATAAAAGACCCAAAACCATTTAGGTTGCAGTTGTTGTTTTAAGCAGCACAATGAACTATTTTCTGCAATAACCTTGTCTTCACTGTATTATGTCAAAAAAACATTTGTATTTCCCGTTCACACCATAGTAACAATTATAGATATAGAAAGAAAAAACTGCATGTGTCTGAATATTGCTACACATGTGAAAAACAGATAAACATTACATTAATCTTCAAACCAGTATTGTAGCTGTGAATTTGTCTCTCTCTCTGATGCACGAGCACTGCCTGCACCGAAGTCCGTTGAAGCAGACCAAGTGGGCGCCACCATTTTACCAGTTTGTGAATTTTACACAAAACGTACTCAGAAATATCAAATACTTTTGTTTTTTTATTAAATTACCTTTTGAGAAATGATGTACAGTCAGACAAATCCAGTCTCTAGTTTATGTGACTTGAAAAATAAGATTTGATCACGTTCTTCACTCACTCGTCTTGACACAAAAATAACACGTAAAACCTTTACCAAACGTGATACAACTTTAAGTTATTTGTTACCCAGCATGTTATGACATGTTCTTTAGATATTATAACGTGCTGTTACATACCAGTAGTAATACATTAGAAACGGACACAAAAGTTATCGTCTTGACAATACAGTTAAGGCGCCTGCCCGGAACATCCTGTTCTCCCACTACCACCAAAGATGTGTATGTTATACCGCCGTGCAAATGTGAGATCGAAGATCTTTACAACTAAACTAAGATATACCACAGCCTGTCGGTTCCAACGGGAACAAATGAGTAATAGAGGGCAGAACAAGGAAGGAGAAGTGGCCAGAGCCAAGCATGAGCTAGCGAGATCCTATTGGCGCGTTCTAGCACGCATATGCAGATTTCCTTTAGGGAACGCCTACTCCGTGAAGTGCGCGTGTGCAATAACTCACTATTTCTAAACAACGCGATTTTTTAAAACGTTGCAAAGGGTAAAGTCGACACAACTTAGTCCACTCTGTTCATATTCTAGTTTTGGGGACAGAAAACTGTATCGAAATCAAATGTTTCATCGATGAGGAAATGTGCAGAATGTCGGCAAAAATCCACCTCCATTCTCCCACTGCAAGCCAATGGGCTTCCTCTCACAAAGCAGATGCTTCACATTTATGCATCCGGTGAAATGTCCGTCTCATTGTTCTATCTATGGCGACATCTTATTCTTCATGTACATTTCGGGCAGACTCTGTGTTGCGTATTGCTACCTTTCGCAGGTCGGATTGTGGATTTTGGTTACAAACAAACATGTGAAAATCTTAAATGAGATATTAGAAAGTTTAAATGTGCTATTACATACGTAGTAATACATTTGAACCCGACACAAAAGTTATCTTCTTGACAACACAGTTAAGGAGCCTGCCCGGAACGTCCTGTTCCCCCACTTCCCCCACTACCACCACTACCACCAAGGATGTATCTATACACTATCCCCCCCAAAAAATATCCACCCCATCCCACTTACTTTGGCCCTAAACGATCCTACAACAGGCCATCCACCTGGGAGGATGGAACCCCTTCCCTCAAAACCACCTGTAGATCTTCTGCACACGAATCTCCCACAGTGTTTTACCTGTTTGATTTCTTTTCATGGGTCGCAGGTAGCCTCATGGTTAGAGTGGATCAGTGAATTTGATAAAGTTATTAAGAAATCCTAGCACACTTTATTGTAATCCTATTGTTTCTCACTGTGAGAGAACTGTGCAGAGGAAAGGGAGCGTTCTAGAATGTTAGCCCTCTCTTTACTTTACTGATCAGTGTGCACCTGGTCAGTTTTGTTGTGTTTTGTTAGTTTCTACTTTACATATATTGAGATGACCTTGGATTTGACCATAGTGTTGAATGAGGCTTCTCACGTAACAATATACACTGAGTGGACAAAACATTAAAATCGCCTTCCTAATATTGATTTGCTCCTCCCCTTTTGCCCTCAGAATAGCCTCAATTTGTCGGCTATGAACTCTACAAGGTGCCAAAAGTGTTCCACAGGGATGCTGACCCATATTGACCCCAATTACTTCCCACAGTTGTGTCAAGTTGGTCTGATGTCCTTTGGGTGGTGGACTGTTCTTGATACACACGGGAAACTGTTGAGTGAAAAACCCAGCAGAGTTGCAGTTCTTGACACAAACCAGTGCGCCTGCCACCTACTAGCAGACCCCGTTCAAAGGCACTTCAATCGTTTGTCTTGCCCATTCACCCTCTGAATGGCACATATACACAATCCATGCCTCAATTATCTCATGGCTTAAAAATCCTTCAACGTGTCTCCTCCCCTTCATCTACATTGATTTGTTGACCATTTAACAAGTGACATCAATAAGGGATCATAGCTTTCACCTGGTCAGTCTGTGTCATAGAAAGAGCAGGTGTCCTTGACCTTTCGTTCACTCAATGTCGTGTGACATTTGACTGGGTGGAACTGCTTCCCTCTGCAGTTTTCTGTGAGAAACTGCAAGTGGTGATCAGTTTTCTGTGGGAAACTACAAGTGATGATCAGTTTTCTGTGGGAAACTACAAATGATGATCAGTTGTCTGTGGGAAACTGCACATGATGATCAGTTTTCTGTGAGAAACTGCAAGTGATGATCAGTTTTCTGTGAGAAACTACAAGTGATGATCAGTTCTCTGTGGGAAACTGCACATGATGATCAGTTTTCTGTGAGAAACTGCAAGTGATGATCAGTTTTCTGTGGGAAACTGCAAGTGATGATCAGTTTTCTGTGGGAAACTGCAAGTGATGATCAGTTTTCTGTGGGAAACTGCAAGTGATGATCAGTTTTCTGTGGGAAACTGCAAGTGATGATCAGTTCTCTGTGGGAAACTACAAGTGATGATCAGTTTTCTGTGGGAAACTGCAAGTGATGATCAGTTCTCTGTGGGAAACTGCAAGTGATGATCAGTTTTCTGTGGGAAACTGCAAGTGATGATCAGTTCTCTGTGGGAAACTACAAGTGATGATCAGTTTTCTGTGGGAAACTGCAAGTGATGATCAGTTTTCTGTGGGAAACTGCAAGTGATGATCAGTTTTCTGCAAGTGATGATCAGTTCTCTGAGAAACTGCAAGTGATGATCAGTTCTCTGTGGGAAACTGCAAGTGATGATCAGTTTTCTGTGGGAAACTGCAAGTGATGATCAGTTCTCTGTGGGAAACTGCAAGTGATGATCAGTTTTCACCATTTCTTTTTTTACTACATAACTTTTGTTTATTCATAGACAAACTCTGAAACATGTTTGTTTATTAAATTATCTTTTAAAACTAGATTTGTTTCAGTCAACAAATTCATAAAGCATCTCCCATTATTTCTCTTTATGCAAAAATGCCTCCTTTATCAAAGTGTTCATCTAACCCAACTATTAGTGTGTTTGTTTAAGACCTTTATTCATCTACCCAACTATTAAAGACCTTTACATTTATCACACCCATCTAGCTAATTCAACTACCCAACTATTAGTGTGTTTAAGACCTTTACATAGTATATTTAGCACACCCATCTAGCTAATTCATCTACCCAACTATTAGTGTGTTTAAGACCTTTACATAGTATATTTAGCACACCCATCTAGCTAATTCATCTACCCAACTATTAGTGTGTTTAAGACCTTTACATAGTATATTTAGCACACCCATCTAGCTAATTCATCTACCCAACTATTAGTGTTTAAGACCTTTACATAGTATATTTAGCACACCCATCTAGCTAATTCATCTACCCAACTATTAGAGACCTTTACATAGTATATTTATCACACCTATCTAGCTAATTCAACTTAAGTGATTGTGCTCCATTGAAACACTCCCCTAACTAGTTTATACAGGTCAGCGACTCAGTGACAGAACAAATAGAGTAGCTGAGACGTGTCCATCTCCTTCCAACTCTCCTCCTCTGAAACGGTTGGGAGTAATATTCAAACAAACCCATGACATTATTTTATTACAAGCAAATGTTAGGATCCACGATATACCAGACTCCTAGATGACATACCAGACTCCTAGATGACATACCAGACTCCTAGATGACATACCAGACTCCTAGATGACATACCAGACTCCTAGATGACATACCTAGATGACATACCAGACTCCTAGATGACATACCAGACTCCTAGATGACATACCAGACTCCTAGATGACATACCAGACTCTAGATGACATACCAGACTCCTAGATGACACCTAGATGACATACCAGACTCCTAGATGACATACCAGAGTCATGGGCTCCACCTTCTGATACACAGCTAGAATTCTCATTCTTACACAGAAGTGAGGAATATTCTCTGATTAAGGCAGTTGTAGTAAGTCTGGATCACATGCCAGTATATTGGACAACCACATGCATATTATCGGACACACTTACGGTATATAATGCAGTATAAAATATACACTGAGCTTACCAAATATTTGTTCTAGTACCGAGCTAAAAATCCTTCCTTTAAATCTGTCATCTACTGATTGAAGAGACATCAATAAGGGACCGTAGCTTTCACCTGATCAGTCAATGCCATGGAAATATGTTGTATACTCAGTGTATATTCATACCCAAGGCACAAGACAAAAGCTATTTTAAGAGTACTACAAGCACCTTCTCATCTCTTTAAAAGACAGTGTGCAAGTATTTCGTTAGACGTCATTAACCCTTTATACTGCTGTTCACTTGGTCCGCTCGTGGCCAAACTACATCAGCTCAGTTATATGTATTATCGCTTAACAATGTCTAAATGCATTTCACCCATCGTTTTTTCACCCTCCATGCTTTCATAGGTCATTGTCAGGCAGAATGAGGTTCTATATTGTTTGATTAAGACTCTGGACATCTGAAAAACAGCTCCACATGCAAAAGCCACGTGCACAAAAATAATCAATTAAAAAGTGAGAAAAGATTAACACGTTATACTGAGTACCGGAGGACGTCAAATACTAAAATAATGGAACAGACAGGATTTTGAGTCTAAATCTGACACGTTTATACAATTCCTTTGACTAATTTGGGCACTTGTTAAGGTTAATACAGGGTTCAGCGTTGCTCGTAGGGCTGCAAACCTCCAGTAACTTTCTTAAAATCCCAGGTTTCTAGAAACCCCCGAAATGGAAGATCCCCAGAATCAATAGGGAATAAGCAGGACATTCGGGAAAGTCAGGGAATGTTCCAGAGTTTCTGGGACTTTGGGAAAGCTACTGGACATGTTGTTGAGTGTCGCCCCCTTGGGACTTGGAGGTCTACTTGCGTCCGACAGTCTCAGCCAGTTTCTTCAGTCTCTTCTTCAGTTCCAGAGGAAACTTCTCATAACATTTCTTACACACAGGCTTCATGTCAAACTCCACAAACTTGTTCCTGTCAACAGAGGACAGGGGAGACACAGTCAGTATTTTTGTAATGCATTTTGGGCTCCATTGTGTATGAAATGAGCTTTACAAATAATATATATATATATATATATTTTTTTTCTATTCTCATGAACAGCAGCACATGCAGGTTTCTATCCTTAGCAAGTTACACTACGATCACACAGGACAGAAATACAGTCAGATGTACTGAAGTGGAACCAACACTAAATATTTCATTTTTAAGGGAAATGACCTCCATATCATATTGTATGTGGAAGATGACACATTATACCTTCCATCACAATGAGTATGTCCCAAATTACACCCTGTTCCCTTTATAGTGCACTACGTTGGACCAGGGCCCACTGGGGTAGTGCACTACGTTGGACCAGGGCCCACTGGGGTAGTGCACTACGTTGGACCAGGGCCCACTGGGGTAGTGCACTACGTTGGACCAGGGCCCACTGGGGTAGTGCACTACGTTGGACCAGGGCCCACTGGGGTAGTGCACACGTTGGACCAGGGCCCACTAGTGCACGTTGGACCAGGGCCCACTGGGGTAGTGCACCACGTTGGGGCCCACTGGGGTAGTGCACTACGTTGGACCAGGGCCCACTGGGGTAGTGCACCACGTTGGACCAGGGCCCACTGGGGTAGTGCACTACGTTGGACCAGGGCCCACAGGGGTAGTGCACTACGTTGGACCAGGGCCCACAGGGTAGTGAACTACGTTGGACCAGGGCCCACAGGGGTAGTGAACTACGTTGGACCAGGGCCCACAGGGGTAGTGAACTACGTTGGACCAGGGCCCACAGGGGTAGTGCACTACGTTGGACCAGGGCCCACAGGGGTAGTGCACTACGTTGGACCAGGGCCCACAGGGGTAGTGAACACGTTGGACCAGGGCCCACAGGGGTAGTGCACTACGTTGGACCAGGCCCACAGGGGTAGTGTCATTTGGGACCAGGGCCCATTGTCACATAAGGTTGTCAGGAGAACATGACAGAACAGATCATGGAAACTGGAGGAGAAAACATCAACAAAAAGGAAAGACAATAAGAGGAAAAGCTAAATGAAGATGACAGGAAGTGGAATTACTAACCCATGGATGGAAATGGAGGATAGTGAAGATGACAGGAAGTGGAATTACTAACCCATGGATGGAAATGGAGGATAGTGAAGATGACAGGAAGTGGAATTACTAACCCATGGATGGAAATGGAGGATAGTGAAGATGACAGGAAGTGGAATTACTAACCCATGGATGGAAATGGAGGATAGTGAAGATGACAGGAAGTGGAATTACTAACCCATGGATGGAAATGGAGGATAGTGAAGATGACAGGAAGTGGAATTACTAACCCATGGATGGAAATGGAGGATAGTGAAGATGACAGGAAGTGGAATTACTAACCCATGGATGGAAATGGAGGATAGTGAAGATGACAGGAAGTGGAATTACTAACCCATGGATGGAAATGGAGGATAGTGAAGATGACAGGAAGTGGAATTACTAACCCATGGATGGAAATGGAGGATAGTGAAGATGACAGGAAGTGGAATTACTAACCCATGGATGGAAATGGAGGATAGTGAAGATGACAGGAAGTGGAATTACTAACCCATGGATGGAAATGGAGGATAGTGAAGATGACAGGAAGTGGAATTACTAACCCATGGATGGAAATGGAGGATAGTGAAGATGACAGGAAGTGGAATTACTAACCCATGGATGGAAATGGAGGATAGTGAAGATGACAGGAAGTGGAATTACTAACCCATGGATGGAAATGGAGGATAGTGAAGATGACAGGAAGTGGAATTACTAACCCATGGATGGAAATGGAGGATAGTGAAGATGACAGGAAGTGGAATTACTAACCCATGGATGGAAATGGAGGATAGTGAAGATGACAGGAAGTGGAATTACTAACCCATGGATGGAAATAGAGGATAGTGAAGATGACAGGAAGTGGAATTACTAACCCATGGATGGAAATGGAGGATAGTGAAGATGACAGGAAGTGGAATTACTAACCCATGGATGGAAATGGAGGATAGTGAAGATGACAGGAAGTGGAATTACTAACCCATGGATGGAAATGGAGGATAGTGAAGATGACAGGTAGTGGAATTACTAACCCATGGATGGAAATGGAGGATAGTGAAGATGACAGGAAGTGGAATTACTAACCCATGGATGGAAATGGAGGATAGTGAAGATGACAGGACGTGGAATTACTAACCCATGGATGGAAATGGAGGATAGTGAAGATGACAGGAAGTGGAATTACTAACCCATGGATGGAAATGAAAGGATAGTGAAGATGACAGGTAGTGGAATTACTAACCCATGGATGGAAATGGAGGATAGTGAAGATGACAGGAAGTGGAATTACTAACCCATGGATGGAAATGAGCGAGAGGAGGATAGTGAAGATGACAGGAAGTGGAATTACTAACCCATGGATGGAAATGGAGGATAGTGAAGATGACAGGAAGTGGAATTACTAACCCATGGATGGAAATGGAGGATAGTGAAGATGACAGGAAGTGGAATTACTAACCCATGGATGGAAATGGAGGATAGTGAAGATGACAGGAAGTGGAATTACTAACCCATGGATGGAAATGGAGGATAGTGAAGATGACAGGAAGTGGAATTACTAACCCATGGATGGAAATGGAGGATAGTGAAGATGACAGGAAGTGGAATTACTAACCCATGGATGGAAATGAGCGAGAGGAGGATAGTGAAGATGACAGGAAGTGGCATTACTAACCCATGGATGGAAATGGAGGATAGTGAAGATGACAGGAAGTGGAATTACTAACCCATGGATGGAAATGGAGGATAGTGAAGATGACAGGTAGTGGAATTACTAACCCATGGATGGAAATGAGCGAGAGGAGGATAGTGAAGATGACAGGAAGAGGACTGGAAAAGTCTACAGACAGATAACAGGTTTCTTTTTGCGGTCTTTTGAGGCGTCCCTCTCGCGTCGGGCCAGTCTGCGTTTCAGCTCCTCAGGCATCCGCTCGTAACAGTGCTTACATACAGGCTTCAGATCTACCTCTACAAACTTGTCTCTGTTACACCACAGGGAGAGGAGAGAGAGAGAAGAGAAACCAGAGGGGGAGAGAGAATAGAGAGAGAGAGAAACCAGAGGGGGGAGAAGAGAACCAGAGGGGGGAGAAGAGAAACCAGAGAGGAGAGAGAGAGAGAAGAGAACCCAGAGGGGGAGAGAGAGAGAGAGAGAGAAGAGAACCCAGAGGGGAGAGAGAGAGAGAGAGAAGAGAACCCAGAGGGGGGAGAGAGAGAGAGAGAGAGAAGAGAACCCAGAGGGGGGAGAGAGAGAGAGAGAGAGAAGAGAACCAGAGAGGAGAGAGAGAGAGAGAGAGAGAAGAGAAACCCAGAGGGAGAGAGAGAGAGAGAAGAGAACCAGAGAGAGAGAGAGAGAGAGAAGAGAAACCAGAGGGGGGAGAGAGAGAGAGAGAGAAGAGAGAGAGAGAGAGAGAGAGAACCCAGAGGGAGAGAGAGAGAGAGAGAGAAGAGAAACCAGAGGGGGGGGAGAGAGAGAAGAGAAACCAGAGGGGAGAGAGAGAGAAGAGAACCCAGAGGGAGAAACCAGAGAGAGAGAGAGAAGAGAAACCCAGAGAGGGGGAGAGAGAGAGAAGAGAAACCAGAGGGGGAGAGAGAGAGAGAGAGAACCCAGAGGGGGGAGAGAGAGAGAGAGAGAAACCAGAGGGGGAGAGAGAGAGAGAAGAGAAACCAGAGAGGGAGAGAGAAGAGAAACCAGAGGGGGAGAAAGAGAGAGAAGAGAGAGGGGGAGAGAGAGAGAAGAGAAACCAGAGGAGAGAGAAGAGAAACCAGGGAGAGAGAGAGAGAGAAGAGAGGGGGAGAGAGAGAGAGAGAGAAACCAGAGAGAGAGAGAGAGAGAGAGAGAAGAGAAACCAGAGGGGGGAGAGAGAGAGAGAGAGCGAGAGAGAGAAGAGAAACCAGAGGGGGAGAGAGAGAGAGAAGAGAAACCAGAGGGGGAGAGAGAGAGAGAAACCAGAGGTAGAGAGAGAGAAGAGAAACCAGAGGTAGAGAGAGAGAGAGAAGAGAAACCAGAGGAGAGAGAGAGAGAGAAACCAGAGAGAGAGAGAGAGAGAAACCAGAAGAGAAACCAGAGGGAGAGAAACCAGAGAGAAGAGAAACAGAGAGGGAGAGAGAAGAGAAGAGAAACCAGGGGAGAGAGATAGAGAGAAGAGAAACCAGGGGAGAGAGATAGAGAGAAGAGAAACCAGAGAGGAGAGAGTTAAGAGAAACCAGAGAGAGAGAGAGAGCGAGAGAGAGAGAGAAACCAGAGAGGGAGAGAGAGAAGAGAGAGAGAGAGAGAGAGAAGAGAAACCAGAGGGGGAGAGAGAGAGAGAAAAGAGAAACCAGAGGGGGAGAGAGAGAGAGAAGAGAAACCAGGGGAGAGAGATAGAGAGAAGAGAAACCAGGGGAGAGAGATAGAGAGAAGAGAAACCAGAGAGAAGAGAGAGAGAGAAGAGAAACCAAGAGAGAGAGAAGAGAAACCAGAGAGAGAGAGAGAGAGAAACCAGAGAGAGAGAGAGAGAGAAACCCAGAGAGAGAGAGAGAGAGAGAGAGAGAAAAGAGCAGAGAGAGAGAGAAACCAGAGGGAGAGAGAGAGAAGAGAAACCAGAGAGAGAGAGAGAGAGAAGAGAAACCAGAGAGAGAGAGAGTCAAGAGAGAGAAGAGAAACCAGAGGGGAGAGACAGAACCAGAGAGAGACCCAGAGAGAAGAGAGAGAGAAGAGAAACCAGAGAGAGAGAGAAAACCAGAGAGAGAGAGAAGAGAAAACCAGAGAGAGAGACCAGAGAAACCAGAGGGAGAGAATAGAGAGAAGAGAAACCAGAGGGAGAGAGAGAACCAGAGAGAGAGAGAGAAGAGAAACCACTCAGAGTGTTGCAGAGAGAGAGAGAGAGAGAGAGCAGTTCAGAGAGAAGAGAAACCAGACAGAGAGAGAGAGAGAGAAGAGCAGAGAGAGAGAGAGAGAAACCAGAGAGAGGAGAGAGAGAGAGACAGAGAGAGAGAGAAACCAGAGGGAGAGAGAGAGAGAGAGAAGAGAAACCAGAGAGAGAGAGAGAGAGAGAGAGAGAACAGAGAGGGGAGAGAGAGAGAACCAGAGAGAAGAGAAACCAGAGGGAGAGAGAGAGAAGAGAAACCAGAGGGAGAGAGAGAGAGAAGAGAAACCAGAGGGAGAGAGATAGAGAGAGAAACCATGAGAGAGAGAGAAGAGAAACCAGAGGGGAGAGAAAGAGAGAGAGAGAAACCAGAGGAGAGAGAGAGAGAGAGAGAGAACCAGAGAGAGAGAACCCAGAGAAACCAGAGGGGGGAGAGAGAGAGAACCAGAGAGAGAGAGAGAGAAACCAGAGAGAGAGAGATTTCAGAAACCAGAGCGAGAGAGAGAAGAGAAACCACCAGAGAAAGAGAGAGAGAAGAGAAACCTTTAGAGAAACCAGGGGGAGAGAGAGAGACAGAGAAACCAGCAACCCCTAACCATGAGAGAGAGAGAGAGAAGAGCAACCCCTAACCCATGAGAGAGACTCAGAGAGAGAGAGAAACCAGAGAGAGAGAGAGAGAGAGAAGAGAGAAGAGAAACCAGAGAGAGAGACTCAGCAACCAGAGAGAGAGAGAGAACAGAGGAGAGATGAGAGAAGAGAAACCAGAGAGAGAACCCAGAGAGAGAGAGAGAGAGAGAAACCAGAGAGAGAGAGAGAAACCAGCAAGAAACCAGAACCCAGAGAGAGAGAGAGCAACCCCAGAACCCAGAGAAACCAGAGGGGGAGACTCAGAGAAACCAGAACCCAGAGAGTTACTCAGAGAAACCAGAGGGAGAGAGAGAGAGAGACTAACCCAGTGAGAGAGAGAGAAGAGAAACCAGAGAGAGAGAGAGAGAGAGAAACCAGAGAGAGAGAGAGAAGAGAAACCAGAGAGTTAGAGAGAAGAGAAACCAGAGGGGGGAGAGAGAGAGAGAAGAGAAACCAGAGAGAGAGAGAGAGAAGAGAAAGAGAGAGAGAGAGAGAGAGAAACGAGAGAGAACCAGAGAGAGAGAGAGAGAGAGAAGAGAAACCATGTGAGAGAGAAGAGAAACCAGAGAGAGAGAACCCAGAGAGAGAGAGAGAGAAACCAGAGGAGAGAGAGAGAGAAGAGAAACCAGAGGAGAGAGAGAGAGAAGAGAAACCAGAGTGTTACTCAGCAACCCCTAACCAGAGAGAAGAGAGAGAGAAACCAGAGGAGAAGAGAGAACCCAGGGAGTTACTCAGCAACCCCTAACCAGAGAGTTAGAGAGAAGCAGAGAGACCCCTAACCCAGAGAGAGAGAACCAGAGAGAGAGAGAGAAACCATGTGTTAGAGAGAGAAACCAGAGGAGAGAGAGAGAGAACCCATGAGTTACTCAGAAGAGAAACCAGAACCCAGAGTTACTCAGAGAAAGAGAAACCCATGAGAGAGAAGAGAAACCCCTAAGAGAGAGAGAGAGAGACTCAGCAAGAGAGAGAGAACCCAGAGAGAGAGAGAGAGAAGAGAGAACCCAGAGAGTTACTCAGAGAGAGAGAGAGAACCAGAGAGAGAGTTAGAGAGAGAGAGAGAAGAGAGAGAGAGACAGAGAGTTAGAGAGAGAGAGAGAGAGAGAAACCAGAGAGAGAGAGAGAGAGAGTTACTCAGAGGGGGGAGAGAGAAGAGAAACCCAGGGGAGAGAGAGAGAGTTAGAGAGAGAGAGAAGAGAAACCAGAGGGAGAGAGAGAGTTAGAGAAACCCCTAACCCAGGGAGAGAGAGAGTTAGAGAAACCAGAGGGAGAGAGAGAGAGAAGAGAAACCAGTGTTAGAGAGAGAGAAGAGAAACCCAGAGTGAGAGAGAGAGAAGAGAAACCAGAACCCAGAGAGTTAGAAGAGCAACCCCTAAGAAGAGAAACCAGATGAGAGAGAGAGAGAAACCCCTAACCCATGAGTTACTCAGAGAAACCAGAGGGAGAGAGAGAGAGAAGTTACTCAGCAACCCCTAACCCATGTGTTACTCAGAGAACCCCTAACCCATGAGAGAGAGAGAGAAACCAGAGGTAGAGAGAGAAGAGAAAACCAGAGGAGAGAGAGAGAAGAGAAACCAGAGGGTTACTCAGCAAGAGAAAGAGAAACCCAGAGAGTTAAGAGAAACCAGAGAGAGAGAGAGAGAGAGAAGAGAAACCAGAGAGAGAGAGAGAGAAAAGAGAAACCAGAGAACCCCCTAGAGAGATGAGTTACTCAGCAAGAGAGAGAACCCAGAGACTCAGAAGAGAGAGAGAGAGAGAGAGAGCAACCCCTAAGAGAGAGAGAGAGAGAGAGAGAGAGAGAAACCCAGAGAGTTACTCAGAGGGAGAGAGAGAGAGAGAGCGAGAGAGAGAAGAGAAACCAGAGGGGGAGAGAGAGAGAGAAACCAGAGGGAGAGAGAGAAGAGAAACCAGAGGTAGAGAGAGAGAAGAGAAACCAGAGGGAGAGAGAGAGAAGAGAAACCAGAGGGAGAGAGAGAGAGAAGAGAAACCAGAGGGAGAGAGAGAGAGAAGAGAAACCAGAGGGAGAGAGAGAGAGAAGAGAAACCAGAGAGAGAGAGAGAGAAGTTACTCAGAGAGAGAAGAGAGAGAGAGAGAGAACCCAGAGAGAGAGAGAGAGAGAGCAAGAAACCAGAGGGGGAGAGATGAGAGAAACCAGAGGGAGAGAGAGAGAGAGAAACCTAAGATGTGTTACTCAGAGAGAGAGAAGAGAAACCAGAGAGTAGAGAAGAGAAACCAGAGGGAGAGAGAGCAAGAGAAACCAGAGGATGAGAGAGAGAGAGAGCAAAGAGAAACCAGAGTGAGAGAGAGAGAGAGAGAGAGAAACCAGAGAGAGAGAGAGAGAGAGAACCCCTAAGAGAGAGAGAGAGAGAGAGAGAGAGAGAGAAGAGAGAGAGAGAACCAGAGAGAGAGAGAGAAGAGGGAGAGAGAGAGAAGAGAAACCAGAGGTAGAGAGAGAGAGCAGAGAAACCAGAGAGACCCAGAGAAACCAGAGGGAGAGAGAGAGAGAGAACCAGAGAGAGAGAGAGAGAGAAGAACCCATGAGTTACTCAGAGAACCAGAGAGAGAGAGAAACAGAGAGGGAGAGAGAGAGAGAGAGAGAGAGAGAGAACCAGAGAGAGAGAGAGAAACCAGAGTTAGAGAGAGAAACCAGAGGGAGAGAGAGACCCTAAGAGAAACCAGAGGAGAGAGAAGACTCAGCAGAGAAGAGAAACCAGAGAGGAGAAACCAGAGAGAGAAGAGAAACCAGAGGTTACTCAGAGAAACCAGAAGAGAGAGACTCAGCAACCCCTAGAGAGAGAGAGAGACTCAGCAACCCCTAACCCATGAGAGACTCAGAGAACCAGAGAGAGAGAGAAGAGAGAGAGAGACTCAGAGAGAGAGAGAGAACCCAGAGAGAGACTCAGCAGACCCTAACCCATGAGTTAGAGAGCAGAGAGAGAGAAGAGAAACCAGAGAGAGAGAGAGAAACCAGTGAGAGAAGAGAAACCAGAGGGAGAGGAGAGAGAGAGAAACCAGAGAGAGAGAGAAGAGAAACCAGAGGAGAGAGAGAAGAGAAACCAGAGAGAGAGAAGAGAAACCAGAGGGAGAGAGAGAGAAGAACCCATGAGAGAGAGAGAGAAGAGAAACCAGAGGGAGAGAGAGAGAGAAGAGAAACCAGAGGGAGAGAGAGAGAGAGACCAGAGAGAGAGAGAGAGAGAGAGAGCAGAGAGACCCCTAGACCCAGAGAGAGAGAGGGGACCCTAAGAGAGGAGGGGAGAGAGAGAGAGAGCGAGAGAGAGAAACCAGAGGGAGAGAGAACCCAGAGAAAGAGAGAGAAGAGAAACCAGAGAGAGAGAGAGAGAGAGAGAAACCAGAGGGAGAGAGAGAGAGAGAGAGAGAGAAAAGAGAACCCAGAACCCAGAGTTACTCAGCAAGAGAGAGAGAGAGAGAAACCCAGAGAGAGAGAGAAGAGAGAAACCAGAGAGAGAGAGAGAAGAGAGAGAGAGAGAGAGAGAGAGACCCAGAACCCATGAGTTACTCAGAGAGACCCTAACCCAGAGAGAGTTAGAGAGAGCAAGAGAGGGGGGAGAACCCAGTGAGAGAGAGAGAGAGAAACCAGAGGGAGAGAGAGAAACCAGAGGTAGAGAGAGAAGAGAAACCAGAGTTAGAGAGAGAGAAGAGAAACCAGAGGAGAGAGAAAGAGAGAGAGAGAGAAAAGAGAAACCCAGAGAGTTAAAGAGAAACCCCTAGAGAGATGTGTTAGAGAGAGAGAACCAGAGAGACCCAGAGAGAGAGAGAGAAGAGAGAGAACCCAGAGAGTTACTCAGAGAGAGAGAGAACCCAGAGAGAGACTCAGAGAAGAACCCCCTAAGAGAGAGAGAGAGAGAGCGAGAGAACCCCTAAGAGGGGGAGAGAGAGAGAGAGAGAGAGAGAAGAGAAACCAGAGAAGAGAGAGAGAAACCAGAGAGAGAGAGAGAACCCCTAGAGAGAGAGAGAGAGAGAGAGCAGAGAGACCAGAGAGAGAGAGAGAGAAGAGAAACCAGAGGGGGAGAGAGAAGAGAGAGAAACCAGAGGGAGAGAGAGAGAAGAGAAACCAGAGGTAGAGAGAGAGAAGAGAAACCAGAGGGAGAGAGAGAGAAGAGAAACCAGAGGGAGAGAGAGAGAGAAGAGAAACCAGAGGGAGAGAGAGAGAGAAGAGAAACCAGAGGGAGAGAGAGAGAGAAGAGAAACCAGAGGGAGAGAGAGAGAGAAGAGAAACCAGAGGGAGAGAGAGAGAGAAGAGAAACCAGAGGAGAGAGAGAGAGAAGAGAAACCAGAGGAGAGAGAGAGAGAGAAGAGAAACCAGAGTGAGAGAAACCAGAGCAGACCCCTAACCCAGAGAGTTACTCAGAGAAAGAGAACCCAGAGAGAACTCAGCAACCCCTAACCCATGTGTTACTCAGCAGAGAGAGAGACCCAGAGAGAGACTCAGCAGACCCCTAACCCATGAGAGAAACCAGAGGGAGAGAGCAGAGAAGAGAAACCAGAGGTAGAGAGAGAGAAGAGAAACCAGAGGGAGAGAGAGAGAAGAGAAACCAGAGGGAGAGAGACTCAGAAACCCCTAAGAGAGAGAAGTTACTCAGCAAGAGAGAAGAGAAACCAGAGGGAGAGAGAGAGAAGAGAAACCAGAGTTACTCAGCAAGAAGAGAAACCAGAGGGAGTGTTACTCAGCAAAGAGAAACCAGAGGGAGAGAGAGACTCAGAGAACCCAGACCCATGAGAGTTAGAGAGCAGAGAGAGAAGAGAGAGAGAGTTAGAGAGAGAACCTAGAGAGGAGAGTTACTCAGCAAGAGAGAGAGAGAGAGAGAAGAGAAACCCAGAGAGTTACTCAGCAACCAGAGGGAGAGAGAGAGAAGAGAAACCAGAGGTAGAGAGAGAGAGAAGAACCAGAGGAGAGAGAGAGAAGAGAAACCAGAGGGAGAGCAAGAGAAGAGAAACCAGAGTGAGAGAGAGAGAGAAGAGAAACCAGAGGGAGAGAGAGAGAGAAGAGAAACCAGAGGGAGAGAGAGAGAGAAGAGAAACCAGAGGAGAGAGAGAGACTCAGCAACCCCTAACCCATGTGAGAAGAGAAACCAGAGGGAGAGAGAGAAACCAGATAGAGAGAGAAGAGAAACCAGACTCAGCAAGAGAGAGAGAACCCAGAGTTACTCAGAAACCAGAGAGAGACCCCTAACCCATGTGTTACTCAGCAACCCCTAACCCATGTGTTACTCAGAGAACCCCTAAGAGAGAGAGAGAGAGAGAGAGAACCAGAGAGAGAGAAGAGAGAGAGAGTTACAGAGGTAGAGAGAGAAGAGAAACCAGAGGTAGAGAGAGAGAGAGAGAGAGAGAGAAACCAGAGGTAGAGAGAGAGAAGAGAAACCAGAGGGGGGGAGAGAGAGAGAGAGCGAGAGAGAGAAGAGAAACCAGAGGGGGAGAGAGAGAGAGAAGAGAAACCAGAGGGGGAGAGAGAGAGTGAGAGAAGAGAAACCAGAGGGGGAGAGAGAGAGAGAAACCAGAGGGAGAGAGAGAGAAGAGAAACCAGAGGTAGAGAGAGAGAAGAGAAACCAGAGGTAGAGAGAGAGAAGAGAAACCAGAGGGAGAGAGAGAGAAGAGAAACCCCTAAGAGAGAAGAGAAACCAGAGGGAGAGAGAGAAGAGAAACCAGAGGGAGAGAGAGAAGAGAAACCAGAGGGAGAGAGAGAAGAGAAAACAGAGGATGGAAAAAGCACAGGGTGGAGAAGTAAGAAGACTAGAGCTAATAAGAGGAAAAAACAGATTGTGTCCAATAGAAGGTTAGAGAAAACACAGTACTTTATAGGGAATAGGGTGTCATTTGGGACACAGATTGAGAGGAAGGCAGGACAATGACAGACAGGAAGAGCTAAAGGGTTAGGAA
Organism: Oncorhynchus gorbuscha; assembly: GCF_021184085.1. NCBI lineage: Eukaryota > Metazoa > Chordata > Actinopteri > Salmoniformes > Salmonidae > Oncorhynchus > Oncorhynchus gorbuscha. Next base: position 39,542 of record NW_025746103.1, read on the forward strand.
AGAGCACAGTATAATACCGCTGATATATAATAACGTAATAATAACATACTTGAGGGTGAGCTTGGTGTTGCAGGTGGCGCAGGAGAAACAGTTCACACACCATGCTTTGTTCAGGGCTGAAACCACTACAGGAACAACAGAAAGTCCATTATGGCTTTAGATGGTTCCAAAACAATTAATTCAAAATGAAAACACAGTTGATGCTTACCGTCTCCTTCAATCACTCTGTTGCAGTGGTAGCACACATCACCAAAGAGCTGGAGGGTTGAGACACGGGCAGAGATGAGCATTTCATTCACCAAACATACACGACTTGATTTAACCATTATCAAACTTTACATTTCAGTCAGTGCCAGCCAGAACAACATGCAATAACTGTGTTACTCAGCAACCCCTAACCCATGTGTTACTCAGCAACCCCTAACCCATGTGTTACTCAGCAACCCCTAACCCATGTGTTACTCAGCAACCCCTAACCCATGTGTTACTCAGCAACCCCTAACCCATGTGTTACTCAGCAACCCCTAACCCATGTGTTACTCAGCAACCCCTAACCCATGTGTTACTCAGCAACCCCTAACCCATGTGTTACTCAGCAACCCCTAACCCATGTGTTACTCAGCAACCCCTAACCCATGTGTTACTCAGCAACCCCTAACCCATGTGTTACTCAGCAACCCCTAACCCATGTGTTACTCAGCAACCCCTAACCCATGTGTTACTCAGCAACCCCTAACCCATGTGTTACTCAGCAACCCCTAACCCATGTGTTACTCAGCAACCCCTAACCCATGTGTTACTCAGCAACCCCTAACCCATGTGTTACTCAGCAACCCCTAACCCATGTGTTACTCAGCAACCCCTAACCCATGTGTTACTCAGCAACCCCTAACCCATGTGTTACTCAGCAACCCCTAACCCATGTGTTACTCAGCAACCCCTAACCCATGTGTTACTCAGCAACCCCTAACCCATGTGTTACTCAGCAACCCCTAACCCATGTGTTACTCAGCAACCCCTAACCCATGTGTTACTCAGCAACCCCTAACCCATGTGTTACTCAGCAACCCCTAACCCATGTGTTACTCAGCAACCCCTAACCCATGTGTTACTCAGCAACCCCTAACCCATGTGTTACTCAGCAACCCCTAACCCATGTGTTACTCAGCAACCCCTAACCCATGTGTTACTCAGCAACCCCCTAACCCATGTGTTACTCAGCAACCCCTAACCCATGTGTTACTCAGCAACCCCTAACCCATGTGTTACTCAGCAACCCCTAACCCATGTGTTACTCAGCAACCCCTAACCCATGTGTTACTCAGCAACCCCTAACCCATGTGTTACTCAGCAACCCCTAACCCATGTGTTACTCAGCAACCCCTAACCCATGTGTTACTCAGCAACCCCTAACCCATGTGTTACTCAGCAACCCCTAACCCATGTGTTACTCAGCAACCCCTAACCCATGTGTTACTCAGCAACCCCTAACCCATGTGTTACTCAGCAACCCCTAACCCATGTGTTACTCAGCAACCCCTAACCCATGTGTTACTCAGCAACCCCTAACCCATGTGTTACTCAGCAACCCCTAACCCATGTGTTACTCACCCCTAACCCATGTGTTACTCAGCAACCCCTAACCCATGTGTTACTCAGCAACCCCTAACCCATGTGTTACTCAGCAACCCCTAACCCATGTGTTACTCAGCAACCCCTAACCCATGTGTTACTCAGCAACCCCTAACCCATGTGTTACTCAGCAACCCCTAACCCATGTGTTACTCAGCAACCCCTAACCCATGTGTTACTCAGCAACCCCTAACCCATGTGTTACTCAGCAACCCCTAACCCATGTGTTACTCAGCAACCCCTAACCCATGTGTTACTCAGCAACCCCAACCCCAGCAACCCCTAACCCATGTGTTACTCAGCAACCCCTAACCCATGTGTTACTCAGCAACCCCTAACCCATGTGTTACTCAGCAACCCCTAACCCATGTGTTACTCAGCAACCCCTAACCCATGTGTTACTCAGCAACCCCTAACCCATGTGTTACTCAGCAACCCCTAACCCATGTGTTACTCAGCAACCCCTAACCCATGTGTTACTCAGCAACCCCTAACCCATGTGTTACTCAGCAACCCCTAACCCATGTGTTACTCAGCAACCCCTAACCCATGTGTTACTCAGCAACCCCTAACCCATGTGTTACTCAGCAACCCCTAACCCATGTTGTTACTCAGCAACCCCTAACCCATGTGTTACTCAGCAACCCCTAACCCATGTGTTACTCAGCAACCCCTATGTGTTACCCATGTGTTACTCAGCAACCCCTAACCCATGTGTTACTCAGCAACCCCTAACCCATGTGTTACTCAGCAACCCCTAACCCATGTGTAACCCATGTGTTACTCAGCAACCCCTAACCCATGTGTTACTCAGCAACCCCTAACCCATGTGTTACTCAGCAACCCCTAACCCATGTGTTACTCAGCAACCCCTAACCCATGTGTTACTCAGCAACCCCTAACCCATGTGTTACTCAGCAACCCCTAACCCATGTGTTACTCAGCAACCCCTAACCCATGTGTTACTCAGCAACCCCTAACCCATGTGTTACTCAGCAACCCCTAACCCATGTGTTACTCAGCAACCCCTAACCCATGTGTTACTCAGCAACCCCTAACCCATGTGTTACTCAGCAACCCCTAACCCATGTGTTACTCAGCAACCCCTAACCCATGTGTTAACCCAGCAACCCCTAACCCATGTGTTACTCAGCAACCCCTAACCCATGTGTTACTCAGCAACCCCTAACCCATGTGTTACTCAGCAACCCCTAACCCATGTGTTACTCAGCAACCCCTAACCCATGTGTTACTCAGCAACCCCTAACCCATGTGTTACTCAGCAACCCCTAACCCATGTGTTACTCAGCAACCCCTAACCCATGTGTTACTCAGCAACCCCTAACCCATGTGTTACTCAGCAACCCCTAACCCATGTGTTACTCAGCAACCCCTAACCCATGTGTTACTCAGCAACCCCTAACCCATGTGTTACTCAGCAACCCCTAACCCATGTGTTACTCAGCAACCCCTAACCCATGTGTTACTCAGCAACCCCTAACCCATGTGTTACTCAGCAACCCCTAACCCATGTGTTACTCAGCAACCCCTAACCCATGTGTTACTCAGCAACCCCTAACCCATGTGTTACTCAGCAACCCCTAACCCACTGTAACCCATGTGTTACTCAGCAACCCCTAACCCATGTGTTACTCAGCAACCCCTAACCCATGTGTTACTCAGCAACCCCTAACCCATGTGTTACTCAGCAACCCCTAACCCATGTGTTACTCAGCAACCCCTAACCCATGTGTTACTCAGCAACCCCTAACCCATGTGTTACTCAGCAACCCCTAACCCATGTGTTACTCAGCAACCCCTAACCCATGTGTTACTCAGCAACCCCTAACCCATGTGTTACTCAGCAACCCCTAACCCATGTGTTACTCAGCAACCCCTAACCCATGTGTTACTCAGCAACCCCTAACCCATGTGTTACTCAGCAACCCCTAACCCATGTGTTACTCAGCAACCCCTAACCCATGTGTTACTCAGCAACCCCTAACCCATGTGTTACTCAGCAACCCCTAACCCATGTGTTACTCAGCAACCCCTAACCCATGTGTTACTCAGCAACCCCTAACCCATGTGTTACTCAGCAACCCCTAACCCATGTGTTACTCATGGGCAACCCCTAACCCATGTGTTACTCAGCAACCCCTAACCCATGTGTTACTCAGCAACCCCTAACCCATGTGTTACTCAGCAACCCCTAACCCATGTTACTCAGTAACCCATGTGACTCAGCAACCCCTAACCCATGTGTTACTCAGCAACCCCTAACCCATGTGTTACTCAGCAACCCCTAACCCATGTGTTACTCAGCAACCCCTAACCCATGTGTTACTCAGCAACCCCTAACCCATGTGTTACTCAGCAACCCCTAACCCATGTGTTACTCAGCAACCCCTAACCCATGTGTTACTCAGCAACCCCTAACCCATGTGTTACTCAGCAACCCCTAACCCATGTGTTACTCAGCAACCCCTAACCCATGTGTTACTCAGCAACCCCTAACCCATGTGTTACTCAGCAACCCCTAACCCATGTGTTACTCAGCAACCCCTAACCCATGTGTTACTCAGCAACCCCTAACCCATGTGTTACTCAGCAACCCCTAACCCATGTGTTACTCAGCAACCCCTAACCCATGTGTTACTCAGCAATGCAACCCCTAACCCATGTGTTACTCAGCAACCCCTAACCCCTTCATCTGTGTCTCAGCAACCCCTAACCCATGTGTTACTCAGCAACCCCTAACCCATGTGTTACTCAGCAACCCCTAACCCATGTGTTACTCAGCAACCCCTAACCCATGTGTTACTCAGCAACCCCTAACCCATGTGTTACTCAGCAACCCCTAACCCATGTGTTACTCAGCAACCCCTAACCCATGTGTTACTCAGCAACCCCTAACCCATGTGTTCTCAGCAACCCCTAACCCATGTGTTACTCAGCAACCCCTAACCCATGTGTTACTCAGCAACCCCTAACCCATGTGTTACTCAGCAACCCCTAACCCATGTGTTACTCAGCAACCCCTAACCCATGTGTTCTCAGCAACCCCTAACCCATGTGTTACTCAGCAACCCTTAACCCTGTGTTGGTCAGCAACCCCTAACCCATGTGTTACTCAGCAACCCCTAACCCATGAACGTTTGTGGACATGAGCCCCATGGGACCTGTCAAACATAGTGCATTACATAGGGAATAGGGTACCATTTACCTGGTTGTAGTGGGTCTCACAGTCAGATTATAGCTTTATTACCTGGTTGTAGTGGGTCTCAGTCAGATCATAGCTTTATTACCTAGTTGTAGTGGGTCTCAGTCAGATTATAGCTTTATTACCTGGTTGTAGTGGGTCTCACAGTCAGATCATAGCTTCATTACCTGGTTGTAGTGAGTCTCACAGTCAGATCATAGCTTCATTACCTGGTTGTAGTGAGTCTCACAGTCAGATCATAGCTTTATTACCTGGTTGTAGTGAGTCTCATAGTCAGATCATAGCTTTATTACCTGGTTGTAGTGAGTCTCACAGTCAGATCATAGCTTTATTACCTGGTTGTAGTGGGTCTCACAGTCAGATCATAGCTTTATTACCTGGTTGTAGTGGGTCTCAGTTGTAGTGGGTCTCAGTTAGATCATAGCTGTATTACCTGGTTGTAGTGGGTCTCACAGTAGGCCAGACCCTTCCTCTCATAGTGGCGGTGTTAGGAACGGTCTCTCACACTTAGCACACACAAAATGCTGCAAACACAGGCAACATCACATGTTAGCATGGCTAACTGTAGTACCAGGCAACATCACATGTTAGCATGGCTAATGGCTAACTGTAGTACCAGGCAACAACACATGTTAGCATGGCTAATGGCTAACATTAGTCACAGGGAAGTAGCATCCCAAGTTAGCATGGCTAATAGCTAACTCTCGTCACAGGCAGACACCACTACACAGGCGTTAGCATATTGCTAACTCTACTCACAGGCACAAGCAGTTAAGTTAGCTAACTTTGCTAACTCTAGTCAGCTGCCATCAGGGCACGTATTCACAAAGAGTATCAGTGTAGGAGTGCTGATCTAGGATCAGGTGATCTACCTGTACATATGTTATTCATTATGATCTTAAAGGTCATGAACAGTCAAAAAAATGTTTTTCATAAAACTGGATGATATTTGAATGAAACCAGGTTAAAGTATGAATAATGACCATTGCTCTTACATTGATAAAGTCATAAAGCTACTGGTCCCCCATGTCAAACACTTGGATTCATTGTTACATATAGGGTGACATCACTCTAACTCATTTTAATACACCAATGGTAACATGATATTCTCTTACCTAATTTAAATAAGTACCGCTTTGTAATCAACATCGGAGAGAAGGCGTGTTTGTGGAGGGGTGTGGTTTATACAGCTACTCTACTGGTGCCAAAATTTGACTGTAGGATGTCATCAAATATAATTAAAAGTTTACACTATTCATCTATGGTAAAGACACTTATGTCCCCTTTCATCTGTCTGGTGTTATCTAGTTACTGGTTAGCTGGGTCTTCATCTGTGTCTGGTGTTAGCTAGTTACTGGTTAGCTGGGTCTTCATCTGTGTCTGGTGTTAGCTGGGTCTTCATCTGTGTCTGGTGCTAGCTAGTTACTGGTTAGCTGGGTCTTCATCTGTGTCTGGTGTTAGCTAGTTACTGGTTAGCTGGGTCTTCATCTGTGTCTGGTGTTAGCTGGGTCTTCATCTGTGTCTGGTGCTAGCTAGTTACTGGTTAGCTGGGTCTTCATCTGTGTCTGGTGCTAGCTAGTTACTGGTTAGCTGGGTCTTCATCTGTGTCTGGTGTTAGCTAGTTACTGGTTAGCTGGGTCTTCATCTGTGTCTGGTGCTAGCTAGTTACTGGTTAGCTGGGTCTTCATCCGTGTCTGGTGCTAGCTAGTTACTGGTTAGCTGGGTCTTCATCTGTGTCTGGTGTTAGCTAGTTACTGGTTAGCTGGGTCTTCATCTGTGTCTGGTGTTATCTAGTTACTGGTTAGCTAGGTCTTCATCTGTGTCTGGTGTTAGCTGGGTCTTCATCTGTGTCTGGTGTTAGCTGGGTCTTCATCTGTGTCTGGTGTTATCTAGGTCTTCATCTGTGTCTGGTGTTATCTAGTTACTGGTTAGCTAGGTCTTCATCTGTGTCTGGTGTTACCAATTTGTAAGTCGCTCTGGATAAGAGCGTCTGCTAAATGACTTAAATGTAAATGTAAATCTAGTTACTGGTTAGCTAGGTCTTCATCTGTGTCTGGTGTTAGCTGGGTCTTCATCCGTGTCTGGTGTTAGCTAGTTACTGGTTAGCTGGGTCTTCATCTGTGTCTGGTGTTAGCTAGGTCTTCATCTGTGTCTGGTGCTAGCTAGTTACTGGTTAGCTGGGTCTTCATCTGTGTCTGGTGTTAGCTGGGTCTTCATCTGTGTCTGGTGCTAGCTAGTTACTGGTTAGCTGGGTCTTCATCTGTGTCTGGTGTTAGCTAGGTCTTCATCTGTGTCTGGTGTTATCTAGTTACTGGTTAGCTGGGTCTTCATCTGTGTCTGGTGTTAGCTAGTTACTGGTTAGCTGGGTCTTCATCTGTGTCTGGTGTTAGCTGGGTCTTCATCTGTGTCTGGTGCTAGCTAGTTACTGGTTAGCTGGGTCTTCATCTGTGTCTGGTGTTAGCTGGGTCTTCATCTGTGTCTGGTGTTAGCTAGTTACTGGTTAGCTGGGTCTTCATCCGTGTCTGGTGCTAGCTAGTTACTGGTTAGCTGGGTCTTCATCTGTGTCTGGTGTTAGCTAGTTACTGGTTAGCTGGGTCTTCATCCGTGTCTGGTGCTAGCTAGTTACTGGTTAGCTGGGTCTTCATCTGTGTCTGGTGCTAGTTAGTTACTGGTTAGCTGGGTCTTCATCCGTGTCTGGTGCTAGCTAGTTACTGGTTAGCTGGGTCTTCATCTGTGTCTGGTGTTAGCTAGTTACTGGTTAGCTGGGTCTTCATCTGTGTCTGGTGTTATCTAGTTACTGGTTAGCTAGGTCTTCATCTGTGTCTGGTGTTATCTAGTTACTGGTTAGCTAGGTCTTCATCTGTGTCTGGTGTTATCTAGGTCTTCATCTGTGTCTGGTGTTATCTAGTTACTGGTTAGCTAGGTCTTCATCTGTGTCTGGTGTTATTTCTTCATCTGTGTCTGGTTAGCTAGGTCTGCTCATGACTAAATGTCTGGTAAATCTAGTTACTGGTTAGCTAGGTCTTCATCTGTGTCTGGTGTTAGCTGGGTCTTCATCCGTGTCTGGTGTTAGCTAGTTACTGGTTAGCTGGGTCTTCATCTGTGTCTGGTGTTAGCTAGGTCTTCATCTGTGTCTGGTGTTAGCTAGTTACTGGTTAGCTGGGTCTTCATCTGTGTCTGGTGTTAGCTGGGTCTTCATCTGTGTCTGGTGCTAGCTAGTTACTGGTTAGCTGGGTCTTCATCTGTGTCTGGTGTTAGCTAGTTACTGGTTAGCTGGGTCTTCATCTGTGTCTGGTGTTAGCTAGTTACTGGTTAGCTAGGTCTTCATCTGTGTCTGGTGTTAGCTAGGTCTTCATCTGTGTCTGGTGTTAGCTAGGTCTTCATCTGTGTCTGGTGCTAGCTAGTTACTGGTTAGCTGGGTCTTCATCTGTGTCTGGTGCTAGCTAGGTCTTCATCTGTGTCTGGTGCTAGCTGGGTCTTCATCCGTGTCTGGTGTTAGCTAGTTACTGGTTAGCTAGGTCTTCATCTGTGTCTGGTGTTAGCTAGGTCTTCATCTGTGTCTGGTGTTAGCTAGTTACTGATTAGCTGGGTCTTCATCTGTGTCTGGTGCTAGCTGGGTCTTCATCTGTGTCTGGTGTTAGCTAGGTCTTCATCTGTGTCTGGTGTTATCTAGTTACTGGTTAGCTAGGTCTTCATCTGTGTCTGGTGTTATCTGTGTTACTGGTTAGCTAGGTCTTCATCTGTGTCTGGTGTTAGCTAGGTCTTCATCTGTATCTGGTGTTAGCTAGGTCTTCATCTGTATCTGGTGTTAGCTAGGTCTTCATCTGTGTCTGGTGTTAGCTGGGTCTTCATCTGTGTCTGGTGTTAGCTAGTTACTGGTTAGCTAGGTCTTCATCTGTGTCTGGTGTTAGCTAGGTCTTCATCTGTGTCTGGTGTTAGCTGGGTCTTCATCCGTGTCTGGTGTTAGCTAGGTTATCTGTGTCTGGTTAGCTAGGTCTTCATCTGTGTCTGGTGTTATCTAGTTACTGGTTAGCTAGGTCTTCATCTGTGTCTGGTGTTATCTAGTTACTGGTTAGCTAGGTCTTCATCTGTGTCTGGTGTTAGCTAGGTCTTCATCTGTGTCTGGTGTTAGCTGGGTCTTCATCCGTGTCTGGTGTTAGCTAGTTACTGGTTAGCTGGGTCTTCATCTGTGTCTGGTGTTATCTAGTTACTGGTTAGCTAGGTCTTCATCTGTGTCTGGTGTTATCTAGTTACTGGTTAGCTAGGTCTTCATCTGTGTCTGGTGTTATCTAGTTACTGGTTAGCTAGGTCTTCATCTGTGTCTGGTGTTAGCTAGGTCTTCATCTGTGTCTGGTGTTAGCTGGGTCTTCATCTGTGTCTGGTGTTAGCTAGGTCTTCATCTGTGTCTGGTGTTAGCTAGGTCTTCATCTGTGTCTGGTGTTATCTAGTTACTGGTTAGCTAGGTCTTCATCTGTGTCTGGTGTTAGCTAGTTACTGGTTAGCTAGGTCTTCATCTGTGTCTGGTGTTAGCTAGGTCTTCATCTGTGTCTGGTGTTAGCTGGGTCTTCATCTGTGTCTGGTGTTAGCTGGGTCTTCATCTGTGTCTGGTGTTAGCTAGGTCTTCATTGTGTCTGGTGTTAGCTAGTTACTGGTTAGCTAGGTCTTCATCTGTGTCTGGTGTTAGCTAGTTACTGGTTAGCTAGGTCTTCATCTGTGTCTGGTGTAGCTAGGTCTTCATCTGTGTCTGGTGGTCTTCATCTGTGTCTGGTGTTAGCTGGGTCTTCATCTGTGTCTGGTGCTAGCTAGTTACTGGTTAGCTGGGTCTTCATCTGTGTCTGGTGTTAGCTAGTTACTGGTTAGCTAGGTCTTCATCTGTGTCTGGTGTTAGCTGGGTCTTCATCTGTGTCTGGTGTTAGCTAGGTCTTCATTGTGTCTGGTGTTAGCTAGTTACTGGTTAGCTAGGTCTTCATCTGTGTCTGGTGCTAGCTGGGTCTTCATCTGTGTCTGGTGTTATCTAGTTAGTTACTGGTTAGCTAGGTCCTCATCTGTGTCTGGTGTTATCTGTGTTACTGGTTAGCTAGGTCTTCATCTGTGTCTGGTGTTAGCTAGGTCTTCATCTGTATCTGGTGTTAGCTAGGTCTTCATCTGTATCTGGTGTTAGCTAGGTCTTCATCTGTGTCTGGTGTTAGCTGGGTCTTCATCCGTGTCTGGTGTTAGCTAGTTACTGGTTAGCTAGGTCTTCATCTGTGTCTGGTGTTATCTAGTTACTGGTTAGCTAGGTCTTCATCTGTGTCTGGTGTTATCTAGTTACTGGTTAGCTAGGTCTTCATCTGTGTCTGGTGTTATCTAGTTACTGGTTAGCTAGGTCTTCATCTGTGTCTGGTGTTAGCTAGGTCTTCATCTGTGTCTGGTGTTAGCTGGGTCTTCATCTGTGTCTGGTGTTAGCTAGGTCTTCATTGTGTCTGGTGTTAGCTAGTTACTGGTTAGCTAGGTCTTCATCTGTGTCTGGTGTTAGCTAGTTACTGGTTAGCTAGGTCTTCATCTGTGTCTGGTGTTAGCTAGGTCTTCATCTGTGTCTGGTGTTAGCTGGGTCTTCATCTGTGTCTGGTGCTAGCTAGTTACTGGTTAGCTGGGTCTTCATCTGTGTCTGGTGTTAGCTAGTTACTGGTTAGCTAGGTCTTCATCTGTGTCTGGTGTTAGCTGGGTCTTCATCTGTGTCTGGTGTTAGCTAGGTCTTCATTGTGTCTGGTGTTAGCTAGTTACTGGTTAGCTAGGTCTTCATCTGTGTCTGGTGCTAGCTGGGTCTTCATCTGTGTCTGGTGTTATCTAGTTACTGGTTAGCTAGGTCCTCATCTGTGTCTGGTGTTAGCTGGGTCTTCATCCGTGTCTGGTGTTAGCTAGGTCTTCATCTGTGTCTGGTGTTAGCTAGGTCTTCATCTGTGTCTGGTGCTAGCTAGTTACTGGTTAGCTGGGTCTTCATCTGTGTCTGGTGCTAGCTGGGTCTTCATCTGTGTCTGGTGTTAGCTAGTTACTGATTAGCTGGGTCTTCATCTGTGTCTGGTGTTAGCTAGGTCTTCATCTGTGTCTGGTGCTAGCTGGGTCTTCATCTGTGTCTGGTGTTAGCTAGTTACTGATTAGCTGGGTCTTCATCTGTGTCTGGTGTTAGCTAGGTCTTCATCTGTGTCTGGTGTTATCTAGTTACTAGGTCTTCAGCCAGCATGAAATGGGGTTGTTAGAAACTCAGACGCCGTTGTCATGTGAACCACATCATAACAGACATTCCAAATGGGAGAGTTTTTAAAAATGATATTGATGCAATTTCAATGTTTGAGTTGCGTTGTTTATCACCACATTTGCTTGAGATGATTTTACTGCAACACTGTATCCAAGTTGTTTGACGTCGGGGTTTCAGAGAGCTGTCAGTCAAGAAGCGCTCACAAGAATAAGTTCCCACTCAGCCTGTCTTTTCAAACTTCCTGGTAGTTAGAGAGAGAGTACTTTTCCCTCACATTGAGCATTTCTATCCAAAACAAATATTATGGGTGATATTTTAGTCACTCAAAATGCTATTTTACATGGGAATCAGAATGACTGTTTGGGAACTTTAAAGACTAAGCTAACCCTATATCAGCCCTACCCTGAGAGCTTTATGAATACAACTGGCCAAAGTAACTCAACGGGGCTTGGTCAGAAAGATGCATGACACACACAGCAGTCATTCAGGACAGGCAGCTGAACAGTGGCCTCTAGTGGAGAGAATGTCAACTGCAGGCAGGCCAGGCACTGTAGACTACTTGTCGTGTATTCATCAGTACTGTAAAGTTGTGAGTGATTGTGCATGTGTTTAGACACCCACACCCATGTATTTCTGGGTAAGAAGAACTTATCTGTGAATATGGTAACGGTGTGCCTCTTGTTTCTATTGACATATGACAGGTGTTTGTGGCTGAAGAGTGTCGTTGTGTAGCTAGCTATGCAATGTTTCCTGTAGTGCAGTTTCTATGTGCGGGAGGAGAAAGACCTCCTTTCTCCTTGTATGTGTCCCAAATGGCACCCTATTCCCTACATAGGGCCCTAACTCTGACCAGAACACTATGGGCTCTGGTTAAAACTTAGTACACTACATAGGGACTACTGCCATTTGGGACATAACACCTTCTCACCATGTTAAAGTGCCACTCGCAGTAGGCATAGCCCTTACATTCATAGTAGGGATGGCCCTGGAACGATCGCTCACATACACTACACCCAAAGTGCTGGGAGAGGAGGAGGGGGAGGGAGAAGGAAAGGGGGGGGGGGAGAAGGATGAGGGAGGGGGGAGAAGGATAAGGAGGGGGAGGAGGATAAGGGAGGGGGGGGAGGATAAGGGAGGGGGAGGAGGATAAGGGAGTGGGGAAACAACAATGACAAAGGAGGATAAGGGAGAAACCTGAACAACCAAAAACATAGGACCCAGGAGTGATAATGGGACTGAAACATTACTGAAATACACTACAGAAAACCTGAATCTACGGGTGGAAATACACTACAGAAAACCTGAGGATATGGTGAATCACTAAAACATTACAGGAAAACCTGGAGGAGGAATCACTAAAACAATACAGGGAGGGGGGAGGAGTATAAGGGAGGGATAAAAGAAGCCACAAAGATGAGGATGTAGAGAAGAATAAAGGAATGTGTTGGAAGGAAAAGAAAGGTGTCACAGGATGGAGAGCAGATAGAGTTACTCACAGTCCAATCAAACATACGCTCTCTGAACACAAAGGAAATTATACAAATGTAACATATAATTTCTTTGTAAAAGCTTACTCAACAAACATCTGACTAACCCGTTACATTTGAGTCCAAATATGTGTAAAATACCACTAGATCCCATCATGTCATTTGGGAGCACACACCTCGACGTGCCACTGCTTGCCCATGGCGTTGACCACGCGTCCCTCGATGGGCCTCCTGCAGGCGCCACAGATCGGCACCCCCATCTTATCATGGCAGGGCAGACAGTACAGCTCCCCCTTCAGCTCCCTGGCATCTGCTGTCAGCTCCTTACTACAGGGAGAGGGGAGGGACAAACATTACTACAGCTCCTTACTACAGGGAGAGGAGAGGGACAAACATTACTACAGCTCCTTACTACAGGGAGAGGAGAGGGACAAACATTACTACAGCTCCTTACTACAGGGAGAGGAGAGGGACAAACATTACTACAGCTCCTTACTACAGGGAGAGGAGAGGGACAAACATTACTACAGCTCCTTACTACAGCTCCTTACTACAGGGAGAGGAGAGGGACAAACAAACATTACTACAGGGACAAACATTACTACAGCTCCTTACTACAGGGAGGGGAGGGACAAACATTATATTACAAACATTAAAACACACACAAACAGTGGCTTTTGAAGCTCCTTACTACAGGGTAAATGGTAAGGGAGTGGTTTCAGGGTAAATGGTAAGATAAACAGTCTTGCTTTCATTAGTTCCAAATACTGACTGAACCACATAATGGAATCAGGAGCACATTATGTCAGATATCAGGAGGGAGCCGTGAAGCGTACTGACCCACAGTTGTTGCAGTTGAAGTGGTCGGGGTGGTAGGGGTCGTTCTTAAAGATGAGGGGGCTGTCCTCGATGATGGCATGGCATTTCTGACAGATGTACTTCCCCAGACCTCGAGCCTTCTCACGGTTATGACAGGGTCGACACAGGTGCCTGGTTAGGAACAAACATTACTACAGGGAGAGGGGAGGGACAAACATTATACACCATTATATTACACTGTGCAGGGACAAAGCAGGATGGGTAAGTACATCCAACATGTCTCACTGGACAGGGACAAAGCATGATGGGTAAGTACATCCAACATGTCTCACTGGACAGGGACAAAGCATGATGGGTAAGTACATCCAACATGTCTCACTGGACAGGGACAAAGCATGATGGGTAAGTACATCCAACATGTCTCACTGGACAGGGACAAAGCATGATGGGTAAGTACATCCAACATGTCTCACTGAACAGGGACAAAGCATGATGGGTAAGTCCATCCAACATGTCTCACTGGACAGGGACAAAGCATGATGGGTAAGTACATCCAACATGTCTCACTGGACAGGGACAAAGCAGGATGGGTAAGTCCATCCAACATGTCTCACTGGACAGGGACAAAGCAGGATGGGTAAGTACATCCAACATGTCTCACTGGACAGGGACAAAGCATGATGGGTAAGTACATCCAACATGTCTCACTGGACAGGGACAAAGCAGGATGGGTAAGTCCATCCAACATGTCTCACTGGACAGAGACAAAGCAGGATGGGTAAGTCCATCCAACATGTCTCACTGGACAGGGACAAAGCAGGATGGGTAAGTACATCCAACATGTCTCACTGGACAGGGACAAAGCAGGATGGGTAAGTACATCCAACATGTCTCACTGGACAGGGACAAAGCAGGATGGGTAAGTACATCCAACATGTCTCACTGGACAGGGACAAAGCATGATGGGTAAGTACATCCAACATGTCTCACTGGACAGGGACAAAGCAGGATGGGTAAGTACATCCAACATGTCTCACTGGACAGGGACAAAGCAGGATGGGTAAGTACATCCAACATGTCTCACTGGACAGGGACAAAGCAGGATGGGTAAGTCCATCCAACATGTCTCACTGGACAGGGACAAGGCAGGGAAAGGGTGGACACAGTAGAAGTTGCTACTACACGTTATCTACAGTGTTGGGAAAGTATTGGCCTCCTTCCTGATGTTCTCTGGCATATTGTTGATACTGAATGTTATCAGATCTTCAACCAAAACCTGATATCAGATAAAGGGAACCTGAGTTTACAAATATCAACCAACTGAGAAAATCAGAAAACAGGGTAAATACACACACTGTTTTATACAAACATACTACTGTGAGTTGATTTGTGATTGGTTAAATAGTCATCTACCATGGTATAATGTGCAGTGTGATTGGTTAAATAGTCATCTACCATGGTATAATGTGCAGTGTGATTGGTTAAATAGTCATCTACCATGGTATAATGTGCAGTGTGATTGGTTAAATAGTCATCTACCATGGTATAATGTGCAGTGTGATTGGCTGGGGAATCCCCTGCATAATGTGCAGTGTGATTGGTTAAATAGTCATCTACCATGGTATAATGTGCAGTGTGATTGGCTGGGGAATCCCCTGCATAATGTGCAGTGTGATTGGTTAAATAGTCATCTACCATGGTATAATGTGCAGTGTGATTGGCTGGGGAATCCCCTGCATAATGTGCAGTGTGATTGGTTAAATAGTCATCTACCATGGTATAATGTGCAGTGTGATTGGTTAAATAGTCATCTACCATGGTATAATGTGCAGTGTGATTGGTTAAATAGTCATCTACCATGGTATAATGTGCAGTGTGATTGGCTGGGGAATCCCCTGCATAATGTGCAGTGTGATTGGTTAAATAGTCATCTACCATGGTATAATGTGCAGTGTGATTGGTTAAATAGGGATCTACCATGGCATAATGTGCAGTGTGATTGGCTGGGGACTCCCCTGCATAATGTGCAGTGTGATTGGTTGGGGACTCCCCTGCATAATGTG